>NW_025999899.1:2934709-3041523 GCF_001458135.2 Marmota marmota marmota
GGGGGGGGGGGGGGCTAGAATACTATCCTCAACCCTGCACAAGAGCAAGATCTGGGGCTTCGGGGGGACCCCCCTCTCCCATCTAGGAATAGTCTTAGAGGTCTGCATCCCACAGCTGTCCTGGTCCGGCTGTAGCCTCTTCTTACCTCGCAGTTCCACATCTTCATCCTGTACTCTTTGGTCTCACAGACCTTCAAGCCTTTGGTCTGCTTCCCTTGGCTAGGAAGGAAGCCCTTTCCCTTTGGTGCAAGTTTGATCTTCTCTACTTTTCCTGAGCACCTAAATGTCTTGCCTTTGACAGTGCTGGCTCAGCAACCTGAGCTGCCTTATTGTACCTGCATTGTGCCTGACTCTCCTGCCCTGTGGGTCCCCTCCCTGGGAAATTGGACCTCTCTTCCATGGCAGCCACAGCACCCTTGACTCTTGGGCCAGAATGGGTTTAGAACACATGGTGACCAAAGCTGGGGAAGTAGGGGGAAGACAGGGCAGAGAGCTGTGTGGGTGGGTCCATGTTGCCAAGTTTTAAGTCCCAACTCTCCAGCCTCCCAGGCTGGTGACCAGCTAGATTCCTATTGATGGCCCCATGATCTTATCTCCAATCTGCAGCCCAGCCCTATTGGGCCCCACCCCTTGGCATAGCTCTGAGGTGACCCAGCAGCCTGAGGCTGCTGCTTCCGACTCAGATTCATTCTCCACTCACCCCATCATGCTTTTTTTTTTTTTTTTTTTTTAACCTTTGCCAGCAAAGAGTTGAAATTCACAAGCTGCGTCAAGGTGAGAACTTAATCTTGGGCTTCAGCATTGGAGGTGGAATTGACCAGGATCCCTCTCAAAATCCCTTCTCAGAAGATAAGACAGACAAGGTGAGAGGGAACTAGGTCCTGTGACCTTTCCATGGGGCATACAGGCCTGAGATGGTGGGTCTCTGCTTCCTGGGCCTGTATGGAAGGAGCAGATCTTTTTCTCAGACAATCCTGATAGAGGTCAAGATATAATATGGTGGGAAAAGGAAGGGTTGGGATGGGGAGTGGGCCTCTCAGCCCTAGGAAGGCCTGCTTAGACAGCCCAGGAAAAGTAGGAGGTGGTCATCAGCAGGGGCTGGAACATCCCTAGGTAGCCATGCTTTCCCCCTGGCTGTCCTGGCACAGTCTACACTGGTGGAATGTGCTGGGGGCAGGCTGGGCCCAGGGAGAGGAGTGGCTGGGAGTATGTTATGTTAGGCTCTGCCTTGTGGATAAGGGGCAAGTCCAGTGACCATAGGTCTTGACCTGGGCTCCCTCTTTCAGGGCATTTATGTCACACGTGTGTCTGAAGGAGGTCCTGCTGAAATTGCTGGGCTGCAGATTGGAGACAAGATCATGCAGGTAACAAGTGACCCAGAGGAGGAGAGATTAAGGTTTGGACCAAGGGGGCTGAAGCACATGGGGTTGGGAGAGATTGGCCCAGCCTTCCTGCAGAGAGGGACTCACCGAAGCCAACTGGAAGTCATGCTGGTATGGCCCACAGACAAAAGGCTCTTCTTTGAACTCAGTTCTAGTGCTTGACATCTCCATGTTTGGAGATTTTGGTCTGGGGGCCTGCTTGGGTGGCCTGGGTACACCATAGTTCTCTGCTTGCTGATCCTGGAAGCAAGGAACTGAGGTGGGCTGTTTTCTCTCCCTGGATCAGGTGAATGGCTGGGACATGACCATGGTCACACATGACCAGGCCCGGAAACGGCTCACTAAGCGCTCAGAGGAGGTGGTGCGCCTGCTGGTGACGCGGCAGTCGCTGCAGAAGGCTGTGCAGCAGTCCATGCTGTCCTAGCAGCCCTCCTGTGATCCTTACCTTGTGCCTACCTGCCTATTTGTACAGCGACACCACTTCCACGCTCTCTCTGCTCCTCCATCCTGGCTTCTGCTGCGTGCTGGGTTCCAGCTCAGAAGGGCGACAGCTGATCCCAGAGGCCTGAGCCAGCCCTGCTTCCCCTCCCACTCTAGCCCGAGGCTCTGGGACCAGGTCTGTCTCTGGGATACTGAGGATTGGAAACAAGGGCCTGGAGCTGAGTGAAGCCAGTCTGCAATGACCAAAGCTCAGCCCACGGCTGTTTCAGCAGTGCCTGGGTGAGCAGAAAACACCACTTTCTGAGAGCTGCCAAAGCTGGGAAATGCCACTCGGGGCTGGCTTTCCCTGATTTGCCCCGGCTGCAGGGCTTGGCCCTGCCTTCCTATGTCACTTCCACAGTGCCCAAGCCACATGCTGTCCACCCCGACATTGCCCAGTGGGGGGCTAGACCCCCACACTCCTGGAGGCACTATGAAGGTTCATCTGGATGGCAGCTGGTAGCCTCCCATGCACCCTCACTTCCCTGAAGGGTGCTGGCCTCCCCAGGGTTTGCCTACTTACAGGATTTAGCTGAGGTTCAAGCTGACGTTTCAGAGCAGCTCTCAGGATTGCCATTTTTCTCTATGCCCGTGGTTTTAACTTTTGTATTTTTTTAATCACAACTTTGATACACAGCGTTTTTATCTTACTATTTGGAGATGCCAGTTGTAGTTTTGAGTCTAGCTTACTAATTCACATGTGGGAGCAACTACTCTTAGCACGTGAACAGCCTTACTTTGGTTACCATGGAAATGGGGCAGTATGATGCTGCCCCACACCCAACATCTCATGTCCAATAAAGAACGCTGGAATTCATGAGGGATCCTTGCTGAGACATGGAGTGGAATGGGACAAGTGCTTTGGTTTTAAGGATGGCTAACATGTCTCCCACTGTTCTGGGACAAAGCCCAACTCTTTTTAGGCCCACCTGCCCGGGAAAGTGTGTGGCTGGTGTTGCCTTAGAAGCTTTAGTGAGGGCTGAAGGTATAGTGGTAAAGTGCTTCCTGGCATAGGGGAAGCCCTGGTCCCAGCTCTAATACCATGATGGGTGGTGGAGCCTCAGTGGAAACACCCTGTATGTGGCAAAGGCCACATCTGTGTCTGGGTATACCTTCACTGCAATTAAGGTGGGGAACCTGGGGTGTCACTGTGAAGCTAGGTTACATAAAGGAAGTTGGGGGTACTTCAGTGTAACCTATCTTCAGTTCCCACCTGAGAGGGGCCTCATGGGCACTCTAGGATTCATGGGAAAAGAATCTGCCCCTGAGACTCTAGACAGTATTGATCCACAGCCAGGGACATAACCCTGGATGTTCCCGCAAGTCAAGAGCTAGCTAGGTAGTAAGCAGTGTCTAGTCCTCTGCCTGCTAGCTCTGAGAAGGTGCTGCCACTTCTGGATCCACCTTATATTGCCAAATCAGATTTGTGAAGAAAAGTCCAGAATTTGAAATCTCCTATTTTTAAAGTGCAATACCCAAGGACATATTTTATAAAAATCTCTGGGTGGCCTAAATAAAACCAGTCTATAGGTTTGGTTGGGCTACATTTTCTGCTCTAGGGAAACAAGACCTTAAATTCCTTACAGTTGGATAGAATAATCTGGAAAATAAGACCTTTACTTCCCTGATTCCAGTGAAGTCATGCCCTTAAAAACCTCTAACAAACCCTTGCCCACATCTGCAGCTTGCACATGCTGGTGTACCTTAGTACTGGCATATGAGACCCACGAGACATACCTACCTGGCCCTGAGTGGGCATATCCCCAAGAGGGCATACCCAATGAAGCGCAGGGTCAGTACACAGCCACCTCAGATCAGTGATCTCCTAGGCCCTACACATTTCTTTACAGGAGGTCAGTAAGGCCAACTCCCTAAGCCCCCAGGGCTTAGCTCTAAAGGCCAACAGAGCAGCCTTCTGCATCTAGCAAATGCTTTGAGTGTGCAGAAAGAAACAAGCCAGGTTTTAATTAAGGATACAAGCACCATGAAAACAAAAAGGATATAGGCTGCTTACATTGGCCTTGTAGTAAAAAATGTGTGGGCCAGCAAACTCAAGGCACATCCTGGGACCCTCCCTTCCTGCCCTAGGAAGGACAATAGGTTGGGGTGGGAGGGAAGGAGGTTTGAGATTAAGATTATGCCCACAAGCATTGTGTGAGATAGTATCAATTACTTTGAAGCCCCCAAATTAGAGCATCTCAGGGGCCTGGGAAAAGGAAAGGGGGCCTGCCCTCCCCTTGGGGGAAATATGCTTACCACTTGGTAGGTCTGACAGGCCTCTAAGGCACAGGCCGGTAGAGTGTGTCCTGTTGTACAGGTGCTGGGTTAGGAGCACTGTGGGTTCAGATGGAGCCCCATCTGACTCAAAAAGTGGAGGTAGGAGAGAGGACAAAAGAAAGTATACCACTTCCATAACATCCCTTCAAAAAACCTGAATGGAGTTAGTGTGGTATCTGACTTTGTATGATAAAGTTCCAGAGGGCATTGGGCATCAGTTCACTTCAGAATCGATCTGGCAGGCATCTCAAGGTTCAGAAATCCTCTTCACCAGGCCCTGGCTGGGGCCATCTGTACTGCTGTTGTAGAATCTGAGTTATGTAGAATGAGAGTCTTGGGGACCTTCAGAGAAAGGACCCCAAGGCCTAACCCCCAAATCCTCGCCCCTCCGCCACCAGCACCAGCACCTTTGAGTCCACTGGCCACAGCACCTGGCTACTTGGTCTCTGGGAACACAGCAGTGGCAGCAAAGTGCCCTTGGCTCTCCTGGCTGCAAGGTCAGCCCTTCAAGGTGCTCCCAGAAACATTGGTTGTTTGGGGAAAGGCCTTCAGCTGCAAGTTCTGCACCCAGTTCCACCTGAGATGGCTGTCAGGACCTGTGTGTGCTGCCTGAAGCCTTAAAGAAAAAAGATGGCGCATCAAGATGCAGGAAGGCCAGATGCCTGGCCCTTGAGGCCTGGGAGGGGCTGAGACTTCTGGGGAGGCTGGGAGGGACAGCCTGAGGTCTAGCTTTCAGTCTTGGAGCAGAGTCTGGTGTCTGTCCCAGAGAGAACTGGATGAAGGCAGGCTGGTTGAGTTTAAGGCACTGGCCCTGAGGAAGAGAACACTTCTCCTCTGTCAGCACATCCGAGCCAGCCCTGCACACCAACCTCTTCTCTGGTGTTTGCTGGGTGCAGCCTTACCCACCAGGGCCCAGGGTCTTGGCCATTTACACTAGGTCTCTGGGTGCTAGGTCAGCTGCTCGTACCCTGGTCTCTTTCTGTACAAACAGAAGTGCTGAATGAAGAAGACAACATCAAAGAAGATGGAGAAGATGCCAAGTCCAAACTTGGTTGGGTCTCCGAAGATCAATGTCCATTGGTCTGTTAATAGTCAAGGGGACAGAATCTGGTTTTAGGTTGGCAGTTCCTGTGGCAGTTGGCACATGTGGGGTTTGGGGGTCCCCATTTGCCCAGGACTGCAAATTCTCTAGCTGCAAAGCCCCTGGGTGAGTTTGTCCTTGTAGGCTGGGATGAGCTTGGAATCCCCAGGCTGCTGGGAGTAGCTATGGCTTGGGGATGGGGGCAGTGGGTCCCAAAGCCTGACCCTACCCTGTGTCTACACCCACTGGGTGGGGGCAGCCTGTTGGCTGACTCACCATTATTGTAGGACTGGAGGAACATCTGGAGGAGGCTGAAGCTGCCCCCTATGAAGTCCAGGAGCACATTGCCAATGCTCCAGCCCGCAGTGCTTTTGTAGTAAAAGTTCATGTAGGCCTGGGTCACACAGACAGATGGAGGGCTGTGAGGGGGCTGGATGGCTATGCCTTATGTCTGCCACTCTAAACAAGGGTGGCTCTGATTCATCCCACTTTTGTGCCTAAGCCTTGGCTCCAAGGAACATGGTGACCTTTAGGCTCTGACAAGCCTCAGCCAAAAGAACAGTCTGGGTGGTCCTGGGGTTTCATCTGCAGGCAGGGCAATTGAAGTCCTTCCTTTCACTCCAGCACCTCCCAACTCATCGGAGGGAGGGAGGGAGAACAGCCGCTGCCTTCTCTACTCCTACCCATGGATGAAGCCCTATCCTGGTTTTCCAGCAACTCTGATTCTTCTTCCCATCTCTAATGAAGCTGTCCCTGTATTCAGCATGGACTTGTGCTGTGCCTTAACAACACAGGCTGGGAGCCTGGCTTCCTGGTATGGAATACCTGCTCCATCATCAGAGCTGTTACCTTGGGCAAATCACCGAGTTCTCCTTGCCTTAGTTTCCCCATCTATAGAGTGAAAATAACTCCCATCTGAGCCATGCTGGGCTTCCGGGGCTCCTCTTTAGTATCCTAGGTCTAGTGGGTTTTGCTTGGACATTCCCTTCTTCCTCCTGCCTAGGCTCCATAGCCCTCCTCCAAACCCGTGGTGCTCTTTGGGCTTCCTTGACTGGTACCACATGGGAGGGAGGTCTTGGCCTCTTTGGTGGTCCTCTCCCAGTCAGGGTCCATATTTGCTGTTACCTCTGCAGTCCCAGATGCTCCTAAATGTCTTCCACTGGGGCTCCCTACCTCCCAGGGTTCACTAGTTTCCACTGAGGTTTTCCACCCTAGTTTCCATGCCCTGGCAAAAGCTGCCTTGGGAGCAGGGCCTGAGCTTAGGACCTCTCACCTCTCACACTATCGGCCTTACGATAATGCAGCAAGGTCCTGGAGTACCTGTGGAAAATACTTGACCAGTGTGACAGCAAGCTTGATGTAGGAGAAACAGAAGAGAAATTGCAGCCATGTGGTTGCCCCAGCTGCAGCCACAATCATGGTGATGAAGGCGAAGAGCCACAAGAGTACCAGGAAGCCGATGGCAGGCCGTGACACACGCTGGCTGCCTCGCTGAGGACGAGACAAAGAGGATGGGGCTGTAGACAGGGGCACAAGGGGCTGCTGCAGGATCTCAGGAGTGGATGACCATGAAGGAGGGGTGCAGAGTGGGCTGAAGGGGAGAGCTGGAGATGGAAGCCTGGCATTGACATAGCCCATGTGAGGGAGGCCTACACTGAGGCTATGTTCAGTGAAAGGTGAGATGTAGGAAAGATACCAGGGATCCTCAGGCTCCATCTGGGACATGGAACAAGTTGACACTTGGGCTGGGATGAGGTCCCAAGCTGCCAGGCTGTGAGATCCCATCCCCAGCACCAACTTTACCTTGCAGTCTCCAGTTTCTATCTACTTTTTGTTTCTGCTTTGCAAAGCTGGGTGGCCTCTAAGCTCATTCCAAAAGGAGTGAAGGGTGTTAAAGATGTAAATTCCAACACCGGAAGCCCAGCAACTCATCCTAGCCCAGGTTTCGACCTGTTCTATGACCAGATGGAACCTCTTTAATATCCTAGGTCTAGTGGGGTTTGCTTGGACATTCCCTTCTTCCCGGAATCTGCCTTGACCCCAGCCTTTCTCCAGACATGGTGCCAAGTGGGCCTTCTTCACCAAAGTTTTACAGCCAAGGATAAGAAAACTGAGAAGGTTCGTGAAGACGGGGGCCACACAGCCCCTCTGTGGGCCCTGAACAGTGTGTAAAGAGAACTCACCAAAGGAGGTGACACACCACAGGGAAATGAAAACAAAGCTGTCACTTCAGGGGTTTTTGTGCCCTTCCCTGCTGAGACTCTTAGACTCCAATGGGCCTCCAACAAGGCTGATCCTAGGCTCCTCCTAACCTCTGTGGAGCCAACTCTCCAGCTGGCACCCTAAGCCCTGGCCACACCCATCTGCTTATACTTCCTCTCAAATGCTCCTCAGCCTCCAAAATTCTGTCCCTTCATGGGGAATGACAACCCCATCTTCCCCTTTAATAACACAGAACATCATTCACCCTGGAACCGCAATAAGAATCATTTCCTCATCACCCTCCTTCCCTTTCCTCCCTGGCTGGCTTTGGGCCTCTACTCTGCCTCCTGTGCTCCCTGATCCACACAGCTCTCAGCCTGATGTTTTGTCACTGCTTTTCTCTGTGTCCCTCATAAAAGATTTTGGAGCCCTGTGGGCTTGAACTCACTAGGTGTTCTCTGTGCCTGGCACAGGGCCTGATCCATTATCCAGGCCTGGGAAGTAGATGCTGAATGACTATGTTTCCTTTCTGAGGATTCTGCATCTCTATCCAGTGGCAGGTAGGAATGGCAGGTGGCATGTGGGTGGGTTGGGACAGGTGCTGGCTGGGATAGCTCCTGGTGGGCCTGGCTGCCAGGCCCTATCTCTCACCTCATACAGGCAGCACTGCACGATGACAATCAGGGTGAGGGCAACTGCGTGCAGGCTGAAGAAGACGTCATTACTGTCCACAGGGTTCACGCCATTGGGATATTTGATGAAAAACTGTTCCTGTTGAGGGTGGGGAGAAGCTGGGAGGTGAGACGCAGGTAGTCAGCAAGAAGCTTGGACAAGCCGTGGGGGACAGGCAGTGTCATACCTTGATGTAGGGTATCCACAGGAGGCCGATGTTGAACACGCTGTAGGCCACAAAGCCCATCAGGTTCAGGGCCACAAAATCGAAGCTCAGACCAATGACACTGCCAAGGGCAAAGGGATGCAGAAGGGAAGGGTGAGACCTGGGAGGGGACGGAGCTCCTAGCGGGTGAAGTGTGAGGAGAGCACTGTTCTTTGGTTCTTTAATATTCCACAGTCAATGCCACCCAACCCCTGTCCTCTTGGGTGCCGATTCCCTTCCTCCCTCACTTGCTCCTCCAGTCCTGGCTCCCACAGGGGATCCTGGAGGCCTCCTGCAGAAGTACCTCTGCCGTTGCTGACTCTCTGCTATGAGGCTCCCATGGCTAGGGTGACTGCAGCAGAGCTTGTGTCCTTGCTGCATGAAGATGTACCCCCAAGCCCACTTTCACTTTTGTCTTTAAAATCAGGTGGGAGTGCTTCGTCCCCAGGACTGAAGGATGAGTGACTTGACACCTCAGTCTTCCAGGGCTCTGGAGGTTTGGGTGGGCTTTTCCCCTACCCGGTCCATTCTTAGCTGAGAAGCCCATCTTGTTGCTTCCACAGGGAGGGACTGAACTGGCTAAGGGACCAATGCTCAGCACTGGACTCCTACCTAGGCTCTTAGAGAGGACTTTCCCATCAGGACAACCTTCTTGAGAAGGCAGACAGAGAAGAGCAGAGGGAAGAGTGGGAAGCAGCACCAACTGCAGCCTCACTGGGATGCCCCTTCTCACTGCCCCACAGGCCTCAGGCAAAGCTTAGAAGGTTACCTCTTCCGCCTCCAGTTCTTGATCACCTGAGGGTAGAAGGAGATGGACCAGGCCACAAAGTAGATCCACCCAATCACCTGGTTTATGATGCTAATGGTGTTGCTGCGGATCACCAAGAAGCGTATCCTTGGGCTAGAAAGGGATTTAGGATGTGATGAGCTAAGGCTGGGCTTCTGAAGAAAGCCCTTCTGCCCTCTGCCCAGCATGGCCTCCCTTTCCTCAAGGCCCATGTGGCCAGGGAGGAGGCCAGCCTACCTGGTTGCATTGGAATAATTTCCATGCAGATAAACAGTCACTTGTCCAACATTTTGAGAAGTCACTTGAAAAGAGGAATTTGTCACTCCGGGAGGCACTTCAACCTGTTAGAAAGACTTAATTTGATCTGAGGCCACATATAATTATTTAGGGTCTCACCAAGTGTCTTACACTAGCCTACAAATGAGGGAATGAGGAGAAGGTCCATCATAGATGGTCCCTATCTTCAAAGAGCTTGCTGAAAAAAAAAAAAGGCAGAAATGTTGAGATAGACAACCACTTCAAATCCCCTACATCTCTGTGTTTGACTTTGAGCAGAACTATGGACTGGTCCTCAGGGCCTTCCAGGGCTCAATTCTGAGGGAGGGTGGGATGACTTTCTTTCTCTCACTACTCATGTTATTTATGCTCTGATTTCAGTCTGATTATCTATAAATTGGAATAACATAAGTGACTATCTCACAGGGTTTCTGTGAATGACATGATGTCCACAAAGCTTCCAGTACAAAGCTTGACACACGGCAAACAGTGAGTGCTTCCTTTCATGCTGTACTCTGACAGTTGTGTTACATGTATTTTCATCATCATTAGACTCCTCAAGATCCACAAGAGGATGTCTGTCCTACCCCTTGCCTGGTTGCCAAGTGAACAAATCAAATGCTTGACAAACATGAAGGTTCTTAACCACATTTCTGCCTAATGTGCTGCTCCAGGAAAATGGACTTGGAGGCCTGCCTGCAACATCTGCTCTCAATCCCCCCATCCCAGGGTAGCAGGGAACAGGGTGATATATCTTTAGTGAACCAAACTGTCTCCTGTGTCCTCAATCTGTTTGTTCCCTGGGTGAGACCTATGGTCTACCCTCAACCCATATAGTTGGTTCCATGGAGATACAGCTCCATGAATGTTAGCTGATAATGGCTCCTTAATAAGGACCCTTGAGGCACTGGCTTTTTGGTTTTAGCACCAGAAATCAGGGGACTTTAGCAGGACAACCATTTCAAACCCCCTACATCTCTGAGTTTGACTTTGAAATGGAAATTTGATGACATGCACCGCTCTTAGCTCTTTTATTTTCCTGTCACTTCATTTGCAGTGCTGTTTGTATATTTGTAAGTGGTCATTAAATCCCTTTGGAACTAGGCAGGGAGAAATTGGTGAATCAGAAATCAACCAAAATAAGGCAGACTGAAATGATTAGGCCCGATATTTTATACTTGCTGGTATTGCTTTTAATCCTCACAGTGTGGTCAAGTCAGACATTATAAACGATCTTGTGCTGTGTCCTGATGAATGACCTTATCCAAGCCTCACAGAACAGGTTTCTAGATAACCCAACTCCCAGGTTCTAATCAATGACTTCTAATGTCACTTCTAATGGACAGGAGTGGTAAGAGCTGGATGAGGAGGGGCCAGTGAAGCAAGAGTCTGAAAAGTGTCCATGAAGGTCATTTGATACAAATGGCTTGTTTGACTCCTACTGTGAATTTTTTCCTAATAAACTGTAACACGCATACCGAAAAGTACACATATCACAGCTGGATGAAATGTCTACAGACAGAATGTACCCAGCTCCCAGATCAAGAAATGAAACAACACCCCAGAAGCCCTGTACCACCCGCTTCTTTGGTCTCCTGACCCCAAGGGTAACCGCTGACACCATATGGTCACTTTGTTAGTACTTTATATACAATGAATCCGACAGCCCATGATTTTTGTGTCGGCCTTTTTAGCTTGATACTGTGTGGCTTCCATTTACTTTTAAAAGAGGATTACTCTTATGTAGATGTTTGCCCTAAACTAAGTAGTGTGTTCCTCCCAGAGTCTAAACGTGATCTGTGGATGAAGAGGGCTGCTCAGACCTGCTATTGGAACCAGCTGCTCTTCTTGTACTGCTTGCTGCCCCTGGACCCTTGGTGGCAGGAAGCTGTGAGAAATGGCACAGGCTAATGCCTTATCAAGGGATCAAGGTCTCCTCTCACATAGGATCCCTTTAAAGGGACACTCTGAAGCCCCTCTCTCAGCAGTGCTGCATTTGCCAGATTCTCCAACTCTTGAGATTGATCATGTTTCACTACTGTTTGCATACTGGACCTCACCACTGATTTTGCTGTCCACCTCCACACCTCCCCGCCATGGCCTCAGGGCCTTCCAGCTCAGTCCT
Organism: Marmota marmota marmota; assembly: GCF_001458135.2. Lineage (NCBI taxonomy): Eukaryota > Metazoa > Chordata > Mammalia > Rodentia > Sciuridae > Marmota > Marmota marmota. The sequence goes on from NW_025999899.1 coordinate 2,946,197, forward strand.
GCATCCCTCCCTGGCATTGTGAAGGTATGACTGACAAATAAAAATTGAACATATGTACAATGTTAGCTAATTAACATATCCAGCCTCCTTTTTTTTGTTCTTGTTGTGATACTAGGGATTTATCTAGGGGTGCTCTACCACTGAGCCATATCCCCAGCCCTTTTATTATTTATTTTGGGGCAGGGTCTCACTAAGTTTCCCAGGCTGGCCTTGAACTTGCTATCCTTTTGCTTCAGCCTCCCAAGTAGCTTGGATTATAGGTGTGTGCCACCATACCCGGCACTTATCCTTTTTTTATGGTGTAAATCTGTTTTGTTTTTTTTTAAGGTGGAAACATTTAAAATCTCTTAACAGTCTTCCATCACAGTCATGACTTCCTTAATAATGGGGTATGCTCTGATTTAACATATTAGGCAATTTTATAATTATATGAACATTATAGAATGGATAAATACGAGTTGAGATGGCTAACTTGTCACACTATACAGTATAATCTTTTTTTTTTTTTTTAAATATTTATTTATTTTTTTAGTTATCGGCAGACACAACATCTTTGTATGACACAACATCTTTGTTTGTATGTGGTGCTGAGGATCGAACCCGGGCCGCACGCATGCCATGGGAAGCGCGCTACGGCTTGAGCCACATCCCCAGCCCAATATACAGTATAATCTTATGGGACCACTGTCCTTTACGTGGTCCTCTGTTGACCAACAGGTTATTTGGTGCACGACTATACATAATACCTTATTATTAACTATAGTCATGATAGCTCTCCAGAAGTTATTCATCCTAACTGATTTGTATTCATCTTGTTTTTTAAAAATTAATTTATTTTTAAACCCTTATTTCTCCTGAGTTACTATCTCCCTATTCTTCTTCTTCTTTTTTTTTTTTGGTACCAGGGGTCTAACCCCTAAGCCACCTCCCAGCCCTTTTTATTTTTTGAGACAGGTTCTCACCAAGTTGGTAGGGGCTTCACCAAGTTGTTGAGACTGGCTTTGGATTCCCTATCTTCCTGCCTCAGCCTCCCTAGCTGCTGGGATTACAGGCGTGAGCTAAGACGCCTGGCTTGCTGCCTCCCTATTCTTATCTAGTTGAGTGGCAACTGGCTTACATCCCTGGTAAGGAGGAAACAAGGTACATACAAATAGATAAATACATAAAGCTCTGAATAATTGTTACTATTATCCCAGGCAGCCTCTGGAACTGGGTTTTACAAATGATATCCACTCAATAGTGTCTCAGAAGAGAGTTTCATAAACATTTTTTTTAAGAGTAAATGTACTTTTTTTTAAAAGTTGTCAACAGACTTTATTTATTTATATGCAGCGCTGAGAATTGAACATAGTGCCTCATGTTATGAACAACTTGGCTGGGGTTGTGGCTCAGAGGAAGAGTGCTGGTCTAGCATGCATGAGGCACTGGGTTCGATCCTCAGCACCACATAAAAATAAAATAAAGCTACTGTGTCCACTTACAACTAAAAAAATTAATGTTTTTTAAAAAAGTTTCATAAACTTTAATGTGGACCCCAATCATCTGGGGACCTTGCTAACATATACACTTTGAATCTGGGATAGGGCCTAAGAGTTTATGTTTCTAAAAAGTTATTATTATTTTTGTGGTGTTGGGGATTGAACCCAGGGCCCCAGCATGCTAGACACATACTCTAACACTGAGTATAGCCCCAGCAACTGAAAGATTTTTTCCTTCCTTCCTTCCTGAGCCACATCCCCAGCCTTTTTATTTTTTTACTTTTGAGACAGGGTCTCACTAAGTTGCTTAGGGCTCTGCTAAATTGTGGAGGCTGGCCTCCTATCTCTTGAGTAGCTGGGATTACAGGTGGGTGCCACCATGCCTGGAACAACTGAAAGATTTTTAAACAAGACTAATGCTGCTGGTTCATGAATATTCTTGAGTAGTAAGGCCTTAGAAAACTATCTTAAGAACTTCTAATTCTCAGAACCACTTTTGCCTCTGGCTTCTTCCTATCTCCTTCTTAATCAAAGTTATATAGCATAAAATGCTCATCCCCAAAGAGACTGATGAAAACAAAAGTCACAGATTTTTGGAATGATGAAACAGGGACAATCTAGGTGACCCATAGCCACAAACTCTTAATTACAACATGTTTTGTTATTTAGCATTTCCCATTAGTTAGATTTGTTACTTACTTCATCAGGGAGTTCAAGGATAGTAATATTTTTTGAATGAAATGTGATTTCAAAAGTGATCACCAAGGTTGCATTTAATGGCTGCCTGTGGAGGACAAGAGTCTGATTATTGCTGAGAAATTGGACACTGTGAAATCTCAACCAACCCTCTGGATTTTGCACCAGGTCTTAATTTCTCAAGTAATCAGGAATAAGAAATGCTACGTGCTCAACCCTGAGGGGTAGAGAGGTGGAATCCCTGCTCCTTAGGTGTCTTCTATCTTTACCAGAAAATTAGATGTCCCTTCAGGGTAGGATGAGAATGTGAGAAGGTAGCAAACTGACTGTGAATGATTTGGGAGGCATCCAGAGATGGATAAGATAGAGGCTCCCTGTGGCAGTGGGAAAGGCTTCCCAGAAAGGGTCAGATCTGAGCAGGATTTGGTTACAAAGTCAGAATCTGACTGAAGGAAATGAGGGCCCTTGGGGAACAGCCCATAGGGACCTCAAATCTGGGTGTAGAGGCTTGGAGTTAATTGAGAGGCCAGCCATAAGCCACTCAGGGACTCTAGAGGGGGTGAGTTGGGGTTAAAGGATGACTTGGGACATTTACAAGGTATGGACGTGCAGGAATGATAGGAATTGGAAATGAAATGGCAGGGCTGTAAGGGAAACTGGGAGCCATACCTCCCAGGAAAGGTAAAGAAAAAAGGACAGGGTTCCAGATCTTCAACTCAGGGCATCCTCACAACTGGGGTGCATGAACAGGGTGAAGTAGCTAAGGGCACAAAGGGAGAGGTGGGCTTTCTGGCACAGTCTAGACTAGGTCAAGACCCCTGTGCCTAAATTTGAAGGGGTCATCAAGTAAGAGTCTCCGACAAAGGCCAAGCATGAGCATTGCAGGAGTGGGATTATGCCATATGGTCACTTCTGCTTTTGGAAGTAACCTCAGCAGGACTAATCAGTAGTTCAGCTTCTTGCCCCTTGACCTTCAGGGATCTCTTCAAGTATTTAGTCTTGGAAAGGGTCTTGAAGTCTGGCATCGATTGTTCATTACTCTAGAACTCTCCACATGGGGAGAAAAAGCTTGTGTCTCTGGTAAGAAGCACCCCTTCTTCTTCCTCCTAGTGGAAGGATTCAGTTTGGGGGTTCAACTGAGATCCTACTCTGTAGCCCAGGGTTAGTATCACTGTTGTTTCTATGGCTTGTCCTCCAACTAAGAGGCAAAAGCGTCACCTCTGAAATATGAATAGACTGAACCACCAGTCAGCCCTGACCTAACTGTAGGGCCCATACAAGTAGGGCTGAAGACAAAAATGGGCCTGACAACTTACCCCAGGGTGATGCTGATGTTGGCTGAACTGCCATTTTCCAGTTTCACAACAGGAGGCACGGTGAAGCTGACAGTCGATTCTGGAAGGACCCAAGTCAATGATGTGAGTCATCAGATCAGAGTGTTCAGGCCCATGAGAAGAAATAGGCATAAGGGCCCCTGACATCTGATCACTGACATCCTACTTTCTAAGTGAAGAGAGGGCGGTACTGGAGGCTCCATGAGGGGACTGGATACATGGGCCTCATTATGCTCCTTCCACATCTGTTGCCAGAGACAGAGACAGAAGGTGCCATAGGCCAGAGCAGGAAATGCTGGAGCTTTCTCCCCAATTTCCTCTTCTGACAGGCTCTGAGGGCCTGAGGCTTAGTTACCTGGAGACAATTTACAAGCACGGAGCTCCAAAATTACCACAAAGGAATTCATGCCACCATTTGGGATTATAAATGGTGAATGGGAACCACCTCTTCAGATGGATAACACAGGGGTCTCTTCTTTATAAAGTTATATAATCCTGAAGAACTGGTCCAGCCCCTCCCTGCAGTCTCAAGACATGCATGGGGCCCAGCTAACATGGTTTTAAAGAACCCTTTTACAATCCCTTACTGATTCAGCTTAACCCATGCATGGATCCCCCTCCTGAAGCTGGCGATAAGGTAGTGACTGGAGAATAGTTAAAGATACACATTTTTCATCATAAAGGATTTCTTCTTGGCATTAAGATGTTAACTCAAGATAAGGTAGACAAATAGGTGCTTCCAGGATGAGGGAGGAAGCCCGTTTGGGTGTTAGAAAATCACCTTGGGAAACTGGGTGTGTAGTTAAATGGTAGAGCACGTGATTAGCATGCAGGAGACCCTGGGTTTAATCCCCAATACCAAACAACAACAACAACCAAAAAAATCACCTTGGGAGGTCAACTACCCCAGGGTACCCTGGTCTCAGAACATGACCAAACTTGCCTCTTCAAGCTCTTCTTGTGTTCTTCGGGCAGCCCACCTCCTCATCCCTGCCCTTACCTCCACTCCAGGTGTGCTTAAAACATTATGCCATAACCTCCCCATCTCACCTTTCCTGTCTCACAGACCTTAGGGTTATGCAGTCCAGAGGTCATGATTATGAATCTAAATTGGGATGGGAATGGCACCCAAACGGGAGAGCAGGTGCTCAACTCTGATGAAGATGGTTCTTGTAGGGGTAGAGCCTGCAAGCAGGGCCCAGGTCTCCTCTACCCAGACTCCTTAAAGGCAGATAATGAAGAACTGAGAACTAAAATTTAATTCAGCTTCCTCTGTTGATTCTCCTTCTTCAATACTCCTACCTGGTAGTTCTTCTTCCCCTGCCTGGACACCTTCAGGGAGAGTCATCTCATCTTCTCCAAGGTGCTCAGGCAACCTGAAACTCACATTTCTGGGTCCAGTTCTGCTACCTGGAGCCTTTCTGATCACATCTGAGATTACTTCTACCTCTTAGCCCTTCATCTAGGAATGTGGATGAAGGCTGCCTCCAGTCTGAAAATCCCCCAGCTGAGATGCCCACTGTCTGTGATCTACAGTATCCTCTTGCCTGGCTCCCTCAGGTCCTTGTAGAGGCCAAGCTGCTCATAGTATGTTGGTCCCTCCCTCTCTCTCTCTATTTTGGGTACTGGGGATTGAACTCATGGGCATTGAACTCATAGGCACTTAACACTGAGTCACATCCCAGCCCTATTTTGTATTTTATTTAGAGACAGGTTCATTGAGTTGCTTAGTGCCTTGCTTTTGCTGAGGCTGGCTTTGAACTCATGATCCTCCTGCCTCAGCCACCTGATCCACTGGGATTACAGGTGTGCACCACAATGCCTGGAGGTCCCTCTCATAGTTAACTATAGCCTCAGGACCTGGAGGCAATTTGGTGACTCTGTCCCACTTTTTGTTTTCATTTTCACTGCTCTGATATCATTTCAATTTAGTATATGTGCTGCAGAAGGGAGCACCAATGCTCTGATACCTATCTGAGGTTTTATTCTGGTCTTGCAAACTGGGGTGGTGCAGTTCATTTTACCCAGAACTGAGGACCACACCAGATAACCAAGTCCCATAAAGAGCCACTGCTCAGGACAGGGGTACTAAAAATGACATCAGGCAGCCACCCATACCTCTAGGTACCTAGGGTTCTTTTGGAACAGTGGTCAGAGTGAGTGGGAGATCCACAAGGCCTTAGATATTTCACAGACTTTGCATGTAAAAGGAGGAAGTTATGAACTCTCAAGGAACCAGATCCAAGAATGTTTATGTCCCCCTCACTCAGCACCACAAAAGACAGCAGTATTTAACACTCTGAAATCACACAGTTCCACCATGGCTCTGACTCTTCCTAGCTATGTGATCATGGGTAAGGTACTGAATCTCTCTGAGTCTCCATTTCCTCATCTGTAAAATGGGGGAAAATAGCAAGACCTATCTTAAAGGATCACTGTGAAAATAAAAGGTAGTAATGTTTGTAACATGCTTTCCACTTGACCTGCATATGAAATAATTATTGGTTACTATCATCATCATCATTTTGAAACTACAGGACATTTTAGCCCAGGACATTTTAGCAGCCAGGAAGCTGGTACCACAACCTGGAAAAGTACATCTTAAAGTTCGCTCTGGGGTGGGAGCCTTTAGACACCATATCATAATTACCAAAGGAGTCACAGTGAATCCACCTCAGTTTTCACTAAACAGGCTCTGTTTTTTTTTTTTTTTTTTTTAAACTAATACTTACTGGGACCTCTCCTGCTCTTCATCTAATTTCATGCCAGCCACTCCACTATATTCTTAACTCCCATTTTGTAATTATTACAAGGAGCAGGCATTTAATATAATTAATTTATATATTTATTTTTGGTACTAGGGATTTAATCCAGGGGCACTTTCACTGAGTTACACCCTCAGCCCTTTTATTTTGAGATAGATATTTTAAGTTGCTGAGGCTGGCCTCCAACTTGGTATCCTACTGTCTCAGGCACCCAAGTTGCTGGGATTATAGGCATGAGTCATGGTGCCCGGCTCATTTATTTTTTGATGTGGAAAAGGGAATTACTTATTTGTTGATTTTGTCGTGTTGGGGATTGAACCCAGGACCTTGTGCATACTAGGCAAGCAATATACCACTATGCTATATTGCCAGTCAGGGGTAGGCATTTTTTCAGTCCTACTTTAGATATGAGAAAGCTGAAAATTCTCAGAGGGAAGGTGTCTTGCCCATATAGTTTAAAAATGGTGGGGGCAGGAGTCAAACCTGGAATGGTCGGATCCAAAGCTCAGGTTCTTGCTGCTAGGCTGCACTGCCTTAGATTCCACCCAAAGAAGTCAGAGATAAATACTCTGGAGATCACTCATCTCATCTATAGTCCTAAGATCACTCCTCAAAGCACAGAAGAAGGGTACAGCAGAATCAGCTAGAAATCTAGCTCCAGGTGCTTGATTTTATGGTAACTCACACTATTCTTTCATAATGACATTCAGGAAAGGAGGCAAAGTGATATAATGGAGTAGAGATCCTAGCAAAGTCTTAGCTTTGTTTCATTCTAGCTCTGAATTCTACTCTGTCTTGGCCTCAGTTTCCCCTCTATATAACTGGAGTAGTGGAAGCTTAATTTTCTCTTCTTTCTTAGCTAAGGGAATTTATTAGCATTACTAAAAGGAGGTTCAATGTGCATGCACACATGCACTCACACTCTAACCTTAATTCCAGAGAGCCATTCTCTCAATATGGCTGGTGTGAGGCTCTGGCATCCCTACTGAGAAACAATGGACCTCATGATCAGAGGGACCTTTCCCTTTTCACAAACAAATTATCAACAAGATGTGACCACAAAGTAACATGACCAATATTTAACAAAGCTGATCAGATGACCATTGTTTCCTCAGAGATTAAAAGGCTAGATAACTTTAATGGTACAACCGTTACGCATAGCTCTAAGAAAATACATGCAGGGTTGGCATGGTTTGTACCAGTTCACTTGAAATCTTCAGTCAAGGATTTTTTCTTTTTTCACAGTGCTGGGAATTAAACCCAAAGTCTTGTGCATATTAGGCAAGCACTCTACCACTGAACTATATCCTCAGCCCCTTTAGTCAGGGATTTCAAGATGCATCTGCATTTATTTATTTATTTATGTGTGTGGTGCTGAGGATCAAACTCAGTGCCTCACACATGCTAGGCAAGTGCTCTGCCACTGATCTACAACCTCAGCCCCAAGATGCATTTGCTTTTTAACAACAGCCAAGTTAATGATCAAAATAATGGGACTGGCACCCGTGGAGTGCTAAACAGAGTTTTTCATTGGATGGAATTTCAGAAATGCTTTGCATAGTGGGAGAACAGCTAGAATTGACACAGCACTCGAAGGTCCCTCCTACAAAGACATGCAAACCCTGATACCAGCTGCTTCTCTGTGGTCCCCCTATCCCTGTTAGCTGCTATTACCTGGTCCTCTGATCCTCTCTAAGGGAAAGGTTTTAGTTTATTACAAGGTAATGTCAGGAAGACTCCTCAGGTGTCTGTATCTGGAAGGATCAAGTACAATAAGGTGGCCATGTCATTTGGCTCCCCAGTGTCTCCCAGAACACCTGACTCTCTTGGTGAGGTCCATGGGGTATAAACCTAAGTCATTTTTCACAGATATTATCTCAGCTTGTTGGAACTCCACAGTTTGACTTTGAGAACCACTTGTGCAATCTGACTTTAAGAACCAACTGTTGACTTTAGTGATGTGGAAAAGGGAACAGGGACCTGAGGGAAGAAGGACAATTATTTGTGGACACATCTGGCTCTTTGTGAAACTCCTGGGCCCCAGAGCAGACCACGTGGCTGAAGGGCAGGCAGATATGCATGGCCTGGACAATAGTAGACATTCGGTGACAAAGAGGACAGGTTACTCACTGTTTGTTTCTCTTTTTTAAAAGTTGATGACTCATTTTTAAACTTACCACATTTCTCTACAAGCTTCAGGGGGAAAAGGATAAAAATAAGCAGCCAATTCCTTATCATGTTCCTTGATTTTGCAGAACTAGGAAGAAAAAACAAACAGTAAGAGAACGTCATGTTAAGGATGAATCAGCTCAGCTTTAGGAAGATGATATGCTCCCACAATCATGGCATGGAATGGCCCATAAAAGGACTTTCACTTCACATTTCTGACTTCATGGGTTTTGCACCACAACCTCAGAGAAGGGGATCCTTCTTTCTATGAAGAAAGAAGAGGACTTATCTTTCTTTGATATATGGGGAAACCAGCTCGGAACAGCTTAGAAGGTTATGTAAAGTCCCACCCTGAGGAAGTGAACACAGACTTTAATTTTTCCCTCTTCAACTGCTTTTTGCAACCTAGTTAACAGAAAGAAAGAATTCAGTTTTATTGTCTTTAGGGTTCTTGCTCCCCCCGCCCCTCCAAAAACAACAACAACAACAACAAAAACCCAGTTTCTTCCTCATTTCACAGACTGTCTTGAACACTTGGTCAGCAAAAGTCCTTCATCCCCAAAGGCTGAGACACTCAGCAGGAAGGATTCCAGGAAAGACAAAAAGACACTGATAGATAAATTGATTAAAATGCTTAAAAGTCAGATTGATAATCTAACTATCTAATCTCACTACCACATAGGATTTAAATGATATGAGATGTAAAGCATGAATTCTCGATGGGGGCTACAATTGGTTTCTGGGGATGTTGAAAAAAAAAAAAAAAAAAAACAACCCTAAGATAATGCATTGCTTTTTGGTCCTCCCAAGTGCCATAATATATAAACAAGTACAGTTTATCAGCACAATTAAAAATCTGAAGGTGGGAGTGGGTTGACAAGGGTAAACAGATTGAGAAACAATGATGTAAAGCAATTACTACTGTTCCCTAGGGCACCTAGCAAGCTCTCACAAGGGTTCAGCTGTCCTCCCTTCCTTCAGTTTGAGAACCCCAGAGGGCAGGGTCGGGATTTCCTCCTGCTGACTGCCCCGGAGACTAGCACTGGGCAAATTAACAGGAATTCCTGGAACGGTCACCTCAGCGTCGGCCCTCTTCAAGCGATCTGCACACCCAGATTCAAGCGGCAGCGAAGCAGGAGGCGGGGAAGGGGACTGAAGCACTCTAAGGTAGAGTCATCCACACACCATCCCGACAGCCCAGTGTCCCAGGTTCCGCTCACCACAACCCGAGTTCTCCCATCAACGTTAGGTCTGTCCGGTGTCACCAAGCCAGGACTGGTGACAGGAGATGGAACCCAGGCGCGGCTAAGGGGGCTGGATCCGCGGCAGGCTGTCCAGCTGACGTGCTGTGCCAGTCTCTAGGCCTTAGGGGGTCCGCCTGGGAAATGGGAGGCTGTCCAGGTCCTGCCGACTCTCACCTCATAGAGAGCTTCCTAGGCTCCGGGGACCGATCTCACCGTTTGCAGCAACCTCGCGCCAGGTGCCGCTTGGGAATGTACCGGATTCCCCGGGCCGCTCAGACTTTGTGTGAGGGCGGGCCCAGCTGTCACCTGACTTGAGCCACCTGACTTATGGATGCCAGATCTCCGCGCAAGGCCCTCTGGAAGTTGTAGTTTTTACGTCTCAGCAGGCCAGAGCTGGGCAGGGTTAAGGGGAGAGCGAAAGGCCTTGGCAGAGATGGGGGCTCCCGTGTGAAGGAAAGTCAAGCCATTTCTCTCGGAGCCTGCATGGTTTACAGGTGAACTCTGTGCTGCTTCAGGGAGAGAAGCTGGGTCAACGATCCAGTCCCCGAACCTTTGCCCTAAGGGCGGAACCCTCTGGGTCCCGTCTGGAGGGCGTGAGAGTCCTCGGCCAATGGGAAGAGAAGAGGCCGCCATGTTGAGTGTGGCTGAAAGACTGGCAGGCGAAGCCCCGCCCCGGCTCCTCCCTCCCGGGTGAAGAGTGAGCCTGGGTTAAGAAACTGGAGCCACCGGGTTACCGCCGCTATGGCCTCTGGGTTGGTTACTCTCGGCATCGACCTGGGCACCACGTCCGTGAAGGTGGCCCTGTTGGAGGCCGCGCCGGGCCACCCGTCCGGGTTCGTGGTACTGGCGAGCTGCGCGCGGGCTTCGCGGGCGGAGGCCGAGAGCGAGGCGGCCGGGCCCCAGGTGAGGCAGCGCCTTGGAGCCGCCGCCTCCGAGAGGCTCCTGACACCCCACTTTTTCAGGAAGGCCTTCCTGGAAGCCCCCTCCCTCAAAGAAGTCTCCCTGACCTCTCCAGCCTGGCTGACATCCGCCTGACTTGTCTGGGCCTCGCTGTCTGCAGCAGCTCTGCAGTCCTGTCCCAGGAGCTTTCCCACCTGTTGGCAACTACCTCCCCACTCTCTGGCAATCTCTGGGGGCCCTGCTTATGGCGCTGGATCTGTGCTTTCTGTCCTCCACTTTCTGACCTGCGAGGAGTCGCTTTCCTGTGTATATGGAATACCCACGGGCCTCCCAGTTTCTCTGGCTGCTCTCTGCTCCTCACCTCTGTCCCGTGCCCCCTAGGTCAGGAAACAGTTTATTGCCTAGGGCAGAGTCTAGGTTGTCCTTTGGAAATCAGACCTACATTTGTAAAAGCAAATGTGAATTTAAATACTCAAAAACACTTATCAGCAATAGTCTCCCAGCTCCCAAAGACTGAGACACCTGGAGAAAAGAATTCAGAGCAGTTAGACACTGAAAGACGAGTCTATTAAAATGTTTGTTTTAAAAGGATTAGCTTGATACCTATAAACTACAGCTAATGGCTTGTGGGAGTTACTCGGTAGAAACAGGATAATGGGCTCTGTTGGGATATATAGGTGGGTTAAGAAACTGGATCAAAAAAAAAAAAAAAAGAAACTGGATCAGTCAGTCCTTAGAACTGGATCCTGTTCAAACTGGCCACAGTGGCACTTGCTTGTAATCCTCAGGGGGCCAGCCTCAGAAATTTGGCCAGACCTTGTTTAAAAATAAAAATAAAAAAGACTTGGGGGTGATGTTCAGTCGTAGAGCACTTGCCTAGCAGGCATAAGGCCCTGAGTTCAATCCCCAGCACTATAAAAACAAACAACAACAAACACCCACAAATAGATAATATCCCTCACCCCCCCCAAAAAACCCAAAACAAACCAAACTGGATCTTGTCCATTTCCTGAAAAAGTTAGCTTTATGTCTAGTCAATTGACAGTAGAAATTACTATCAAGGAGCTTTTCTGTCTAACCTCTGACTTTTTTTCCGTGCCTCAGCTTGTTCTCTGAATTGAAATAAGTGACCTCTTCGGTGCCTTCCAGCCAGAAACCTCAATTTTCTGAGCCAAGCCCCATCCCCAAGAGCTTTGTTTTTCATAAGCTCTTGCTTGCCGCATTTCAGAGGGTAAAGGATTTCAGGAGCACTTTGTGTTTTTATAGAGGCTTTCAAAACTAGCTTGGTTGGGGTAGCAGAGTGTTTTAGAATGATCATTTTACTTCATGGACTACGAAATAGAGGCAAAGTTGGCTCTGATCCTGTGGGAGTGGACAGTGAAGTTGGGATTGCAGGAAAGGGGTTCAGGGGTGCCATTTCCTCTTGAAATAGGGCCACTTGTTAAAAACCTTTCCCTTTTCCCACAGCATTCAGCAGGCTGTTCTCTGCATACAGGCAAACCCAGCAGGTTGTACCTGTTCAGTGAGGCACTTGGGGGAGGGGTCCATAGTAGCACCCTCCATACATCCTCCACATATGAGCTGTGCTCTGAGAAAAACTGCATTGCTGGGATTTTGTCTACAGCAGGTTTTTCAACCATGGCATGTGGACATTTTGGGCTGAATAATTCTTTGTTTTGAGAACAGTCCTATGTATTTAGAATGTTTAGTAGCATTCTGGTCTCAACTCTCTAGATGCTAGTAGCACTTCCCCCCTCCCATTGCGACAACCAAAAATGTCTTCCCATTGCCAGTTGTCCCCAGGGAACCAAAATCACCCCTGAGTGAGAACCACCAGTCTATAGCAACATCTGATGGCTGTATTTTTTTTTTTGTGGGTACATTTTTCTTTCAGTACTGGGAATTTAAACCAGGGGTGGCCTACCACTGAGCTATACACACATCTCCTTTTTTTTGGGTACCAGGGATTGAACTCAGAGGCACTCGACCACTGAGCCACCCTAGCCCTATTTTGTATTTTATTAGAGACAGGGTCTCACTGAATTGCTTAGCAAGCCTCCTTAAATTGCTCAGGTTGGTTTTGAACTTGCGATCATCCTGCTTCCACCTCCCACCACACCTGGGCTTACAGGTGTGTGCCACCACACCCGGCCCTACCCCCGTCCCTTTTTATTTTTTATTTTGAGACAGGGCCTTGCTAGGTTGCCCAGGCTGACCTCAAACTTGCAATCCTGCCTCAGCCTCCAGAGTTGCTAGGATTGCAGGCACGTGCCACTGCCTGGCATGTCTGTACTTTTTACTCATCACTAAGTACTGTGTATAACAAGGTCAAACTTGGCAGCTATGTGGTGAAGATCAGGATTTTAGGTATTAACAATTTAAAACACAAGTATTATTATTACTACTACTACTACTACTACTACTACTACTACTACTGCTTGAAATTGAACCCAGGGGCTCTCTACCACTGAAATACAACCTCTATCCTGGGGTGATATACCATCTGATGGCCATGTGGGGACTCTTTAAAGGAAAACGGATGAAATTAATTTTAATTACATAATTACAACCCCTTTTGTTTTTCATTTTGAGATAGTTGCTAAGTTGCTGAGAGTCTCCATAAATTGTTGAGGCTGGCCTTGAACTTGTGATCCTCCTTCCTTAGCCTTCCTAGTGGCTAAGATCACAGGTGTGTGCCACCACACCCAGTCAAAATACAGAGATTCTGGCTGGGGCTGTAGCTCAGCGGCATGTGTGCCTAGCATGTGTGAGGCAATGGGTTCAATCCTCAGCACCACATAAAAATAAACGAATAAAATAAAGGCATTCTGTCCATCTACAACTACAAAAAATTTTTTTAAATTTATTTATTTTTCCTCTGGACTTCAGGCTCTTCAGCCGTCAAAAGGGGTGTGTGTGTCTGAATAAGTTTCTAAGTCCTTGCATTTATCTGGGCATGGTGGCTCATGTCTAATCCCAGCCACAGAGGATTGTTAAATTCTGTGAGACCCTGTCTCACAAAAAGAAAAAAAAAAACAAAAACAAAAATTAAAAGGGCTGAGGGTGTAGCTCAGTGTTAGAGTGTCCTTCTCAGTGTTAAGAGTGTCCTTGGATTAGATTAAATTCCCAGTATAGAAAAAAAAAAGTTTTAGGATTTAATGTGGACATGGACAGATTGATATTCTGAACCAAGAAATGGGGGCAAAGGCTTTTCCATTATACTTTGGGTGTGTCCATTGTCTATCCGAGGGCTACCCCCAGAGCACACTCACCCCTAAAACTGGAACTGCAAAACACTGTCTCCTTGTGTTGATCCCATCCAGCCTGTTTCCCTCCTCCACTGTTTCCACCCTCACAACTCACCCACCCTGGACCCATTTTAAACAGTGGCTTCTCTATCTTGGGATGATGTACCATCTGATGGCCATGTGGGGACTCTTTAAACCAGCACTGCCTAATAGAAATGTGAGTCACAAATGTTAGCCATGTTGGGTAATTTTCAGTTCTTGAGTAGTCTGGTTAAAAGAGATAAAAGGAAAACCGATGAAATTAATTTTAATTACATATTTTATGTAACTAATGTGTGTAATATATTTGACGTGTAATAATCAATAGAAATTTATTAATGAGATATCATGCATTCTTTTCTTCACGATGACTCTGCAATTTAGTGTGTATTTTATACCTATAACAGATCTCAATTCAGACAAACCACATGTGGCTAATGGCTGCCCTCTTGAACAGTGTAGGACTAAACAAATGTCTCTTTCCTGCTCCTTCCTTCCTCTTCCCCTTTTGCTCTTTTGCTTCCTCATTGGGGATCATGCAGAGCCATGGTCCTCCTCTGTGTCCCACTGTCTTTCACTTCTCTGCCAGTTTGCCTGTTGTCCCTTCCATATACAAAGGATCCTTGTTAGGATCTGGGGCTGTGCCTCAGGAAAATGCTTTGTGTTCCCTCTCTACTCCTTCCCCCATCCTACTCCTCCTTGACTTCCTTCTTTGTTCTTTGTTCATCTTTATTAGGGGCCAAAAACTGCCCCTGACCAAGGTCAGCAGGTTTGTTCCAAGGAGGGGAAGGCTGCACTCCCTGGAGGGACCTGAGGGGCTTAAGGTCTTTGGATGCTTTTCCAAAATCATAGACTTTTTCAGCTGCCCAAAGAACTGATATTTATTGAAAGCTGAGTCACATTTCTCTTCCCTTTCTCTGAACTTTCCATGGATCCTTCCAGTTGTTAAATATAAGTTAATTTTGTGACTTGAGGTAATTTTTGTGTGCCAGAAACAGTTTATTTTTAGTGAGATAAAAATATTCAATTTATAAAATTTGGAACACTATTTCTTAAGTTTTTAAATTTAGCTTGTAAAGATTATTCCACTAATGACATTTAAAAATGTATCAGTTCTTTTTATAAGTAACATTAAAAAAAAAAAAAAGAAAACGAAGAAACAACAACAACAAAAAAGTCTAACCTTTCGCTTTACTCTGTTTTTCAATACTGAGGATTGAATCCAGAGCCTCACGCATGCTAGGCAAGTGCTCTACCCACTGAACTGCACCCCAGCCCTTTATTTTATTTTATTTTGGGAGGTGGGTGAGTACTGGGGATTGAACTCAGGGAAACTCAACCCCTGAGCCATATCCCCAGTTCTATTTTGTATTTTATTTAGAGACAGGGCATCACTGAGTTGCTTAGTGACTCACCATTGCTGAGGCTAGCTTTGAACTTGTGATCCTCCTGCCTCAGCCTTCGTAGCTGCTGGGATTACAGACATGCACCACCACACCTGGCTCCTTTATTTTATTTTTATTTTTGAACATTTTAAACATGTATATAAATGTTTTTTTGTTTTGTTTTGTTTTTGTGGTGTTGGGGGTCAAACCCAGGGCTAGACAAGCTTGTACATGCTAGACAAGTGCTTTACCACTGAGCTACATCCCCAGCCCCCTTAGATGTTTTAAATTGCAGTCATATACTTGGTCTCTTTTCTTGTTGAGGGACTGCTTTTGTTGAACAATTCAAACTCAGAAACTGGACTGGGGTGGAGCTCAGTGGTAGAGCATGAACAAATCAGAAATTGCAAAATCAAAGGACTTTATTTGGGGTGACAGGAATTGCAGTTCAGGAGACACAGCTCTGAATCAGTGTTCCAATGGGCAGACAGTGCAAAGAAGAAAAAAATTCCTTTTTAGGGAATTTCTATTGAAATTGAAGAACAAGTGCTGTATGACAGGGGCTAGGTGCCTGGTAGAAGATAAAGAAAAGAATGATTATGTTTTAGTAAAAAGGTCCACGTAATAAGAGTTCAATTCCTCTCAGTATACATCTTGACTCTCTGGACACAATGTAATTAATTATCTGTTATAGAATCTATAGTACAAGGGGGAAGGTGACCAACTTGTCATTCTAGGCAGGAGGTGTTTTTTTTTTTTTTTCAATTTTTAGTTGTTGATGGACCTTTATTTAATTTATTTATTTCTATGTGGTGCTGAGAGTCGAATTCAGTGCCTCACACATGCTAGGCAAGCACTCTACCACTGATAGGCAGGAGTTTAAATTGAACATTAAGTCCTGTTTCCAAAGGCCTCTTGTCTGGCTTTGGAAATCTCCTTCAATGTTACTTTCTTTCTTTTTCAATGTTGTTTTCATTATGATTTTTCTTTTTATTTTCACAAGTTGTCTGTCTTAAATATTTTTAGAATATCTAAGTTATTCTTATAAATTGAATAAATTAGATATATACCCAAGTGAACTTTAATGTTCTTATATGTTTCAAATCCTTTTATAAGTAGTGAGATTTGAATTTATAATCACAAATCTAGATCAGTTACTTGATTGCACATTTTAAATTGTAATTATGAAGGTAGCCAAGGCCAGATTCCTTTAAAAATATAAATTTACTTAAATGCTAAGTACACCAAGATTCTTAAGCACAAATATTAATAATCCTTGAATTTTTATATTCCTCTTGCCTCAGTGGTAGAGCATGAATGATTCAGAAGTTGCAAAAGCAAAGAGTAGCTGGGATTACATGCGTGCCACCATACTGGGTGGTATGATTCTTTTAAACATGCATATACATTTAATTTTTCCTCTTTCTACTTTGAAATTTACTTATTCACCAAGAAAACAATGATGTTACTTGAGTTACTTCCCCAAGTGAATGTGTTGTTGAGATTTAGAGAGTTCTTTTTCTTTTCTTTTTCCCCTGGTACTGGGGATTGAACCCAGGGGTACTTTACCACTGGCTATGTCAAAGGCTATTTTTATTTTTTATTTTGAAACACGGTTTCACTAAGTTGCCCAGGCTGGCCTCAAACTTAAGATGCTACTGCTTTAGCCTCCCAAGTTGCTGGGATTACAGATGTGTGCCATCATAGCCAGCAAAATTTATTGAGTTCTGAACCTGATTTTAAGGCCTTCTTGCTTCCTTTCGATCAAATTAGATCATTTTTTGTTCAGTATGCCCCCAAATGCCATATCTAGGGGTATTGTTCTCTGAACCCCAACTAGGAAAGATGCTGTCAAGAAAGGCCCAAGGCACTAAAAGCACTTTAACATGAGCCCTAGTATTCTAGACATCTCCTAGAACGGGATATGACCTTGGGGTCACAGTCTGACAGGGACTTAATAATTCAAAGGAATGAAGTGGTCACAGTGACTAGATTTCTTAGGTTTGCATCCCCTCATTGCCTACTTTGGAATAGGCCATGATGGCTATAATGATGTCTGTAATTCCAACCGTTTGGATATAATGCTGGATTGGAGTTGGCCTTTCTTTAGCTTTAAGATGTCAAAATGTGTTTCCCCATATGACTCTGAAGACCCAATCTGAACTTGCCCAAACCCTGATTCAAGATGTATAAAATTTAGGCAGGATGTGGGGAGGATCATTGAAGCCCAGAAGTTTAGGGCCAGTCTGGACAACACAGTGAGATCCCATCTCAAAAACAAAACAAAACCCCCCAAACCAACCAACCAACCAACCAACCAGACAAACAAGAGGACTGCTAAGGAGTAAGAACTGCCTCCCATCCCTACCTGAAATCTCATCTATCCCAGAAAAGAAGACTGAGGACTAAACAGACCTCACTAGAAAATGTCTGTCCCTTGGACTCATTCAAATTCCAAAGAGAATCACTTTACAAGCTCAATTTTGTCTGCCTCCTAATTATCATTTAAGAATTCTCAAAGTTGTCTGCATTTCCCATTCTCTCCTCTCCTATAGGAAAAGGGTACACAAGCTTCTGAATCATGGTGGGCTCATGGGTACTTTCACTCCTATCATTTTCCTCCACGCTGAGATTTTTCTCTTCTGCACATTAACATATCCATATGCATTTTCTTCGATTTACTCTGGAATGGAGGGGAAAGGAAGAGAAATTTCCCTTAGCTCCTACACCTGCCAGGCTCCTCCCTGCTGCATCCTCCAGCCTCATCACCCCATATGCCTTGTAAAGAAGACCCTTCTGTGATTTTCCCTATTGATGGCATGAAGGAGTGCTTTTCTTAGCTCAGACTGACCCATGGTGAAGAGCAGAGCCTGAGCCATATGGTAAACCTCATTTGCAACAGCGTCTCATATGTGAAGCCAGAGTGTGGTTTCTTGCCAGCTGCAGTCCTAACCTCCCACCCCCAGCCTTCACCCAGGGCTGCTCAGCATGTCTTGGAAGTGACCCCAGTGGAATGAGCAGGGCAGCCATCCTCCAGGAAATCCTTTAGGCCTGCCCGCCTCCCCCTGACCTTTTGTCTGTCCCTGACCTGTCCTGTTCTGTTTACAGGGGCGGGAGCAGGATGTGAGCAGAATCATTCAAGCCCTAAATGAATGCCTTGCTGCCCTTCCCCAGCAGCAGCTTCGGAAAGTTAGGGCCATCGGAGTGTCAGGACAGATGCATGGCATCGTATTTTGGAAAACAGGCCAAGGTATGCTGGGCTCAGGGGATGATCTCTTGCTGCTGATAGTCACTTACCAAATGAGAAAAGTGCTATGAAGTCCTCTTTGAGCAGCATCAGGTTATTCTGCTATGGGAATAGTTTATTGCTTCTCAAAACGGAATAGCACATAATATTCCTTGTCTTTCGTGTACATTTTGTTTGGTTCAAATGTATAATGAAGTGAACTGTCCACTTGCATGTCATTTGCACATTATCTATCCATGAACAGACAGGGAGAAAAGAATGAGTCTCCTGTGATTCTTTTGTAGGTTTCAGCAGAGTGGATTTTCTGCAGCTCTCTCTCTCTTTTTTTTTTTAAAGAGGGAGTGAGAGAGAGGGAATTTTAATATTTATTTTTTTAGTTTTTTGGCAGACAAAACATCTTTGTTTGTATGTGGTGCTGAGGATCGAACCCGGGCCGCATGCATGCCAGGCGAACGCGCTACCACTTGAGCCACATCCCCAGCCCCTCTCTCTCTATTTGTGTTGGCGTCTCAGAACATTAGTGCTGACAACCAAGAGATTACCTGTTACTGTGTGAGATGTCAAGACACAGAGGAAACTCTTTAGAATTGGGGCATAGATTTTGTTCTTTACATAACCACAGATGTTGATGATTTCTAAAAAAAAAAAAAAAATTCTAGGGAGTATTCTTTTTAAGGGCTCAGTTGCAAAGTTTTATTCAGTGTATCATCTGATATAGGTCTGCCAAAATGCAGAGGAGGCTGACCTGTTTGGTTCCTGGGGGAAACTAAGCCAGTAAAGCAACAAGAAGCACTAGGCAGATACTAGGCTAAGGACCTTATCTGCATGATCTCATCGATCTTTCCCACAACCTTATGATGGAACGTGACTGTCCCCATTGTGTAGATGAGGAGTTGAAGTTCAGAGAGGCTGGAATAATGTGCTCAGAGTCATATGGCCGCAAGCAGTGACTCCATTTTGTGCACGCAGGTCTGTCTGTCTTCAGGCACTGAGCTTTTAAAGGCCTTTAGGAGGAGCAAAGCTCCAGGAGGACATGATGACTCAGTAAAGGGAGGGATTTCCCAACAGAATGTCCCAGGAAGGATTAGACTCCTACAGAAAGTCATGACCTCCCTGTTATGCTAGGCATTCAATTGTTTTTAAAACAATTTATATAATATACAATAGGGAGAATAGTATGATGAACCAACACATACCTATCATCTGGTTTCAACAAAATCAGCATTTGAGTCCAGGTGTTGTTTTGTTTCTGACTCTTCAGGCAGAAAAGGGTGGCTGTGGACTGAGTGAGTGGTTGGTGACTTGCCTGTCAGTGACTGGGGTCTAGTGACATCCTTTGATAACTGCCCAGGATGGGGAGGGGAACTGTAGAAGCCAACATAATCTCTCTCTCTTCCCCTTCCTAGTGTGCCTGATGTCAGGCTCTTTGAAACTATGGGAGCCGCTTGGCTCCAAGCTATGGCAGAAGCAGAAGGCCGATTAGGGCATTGGAGCCGACCTCTCCGAGGGAGTC
Organism: Marmota marmota marmota; assembly: GCF_001458135.2. Lineage (NCBI taxonomy): Eukaryota > Metazoa > Chordata > Mammalia > Rodentia > Sciuridae > Marmota > Marmota marmota. The sequence goes on from NW_025999899.1 coordinate 2,966,215, forward strand.
TAGGTTGTAAAAGCTTTTTAAACTCCTTAATTTTGCATTAATGAGAATAAATGTCCTTTTAATACTAAAACCCTTCCCAAAGAAGAGAGCAGAGATGTAATGATTGTGGTCTGGTCGCACATCTTCCTTTCTGCCCGTCTCCTAGATTTTGTACCAACCACACAAACCATCCATCGGCCACATTGTTGGAAAGAACTCTTAATATTTCATTGAGCCAGCCCAGCATCTCCTTGTTTTGCTGCTGGTTTCTGGGAAGGAGGAATGACATTGTTTGGTGGTGATGATTCCTGCTTAGTGGGACTGAGTGAAATTGTACTTGGGATCAAGTTGTTCCCGTTCAGTGGCAGCCTTAATTAAGTTTGGTTTCAGTATCCACAACATACAAGGCCCTGTGCTGGGCCCTGAGGGAGATATAGAAATGAGCAGATGAAACCTCTGCCTTCTAGAACATAGCCAGCACAGTTGGGCACCAGTAACTTGAGCAGAGAGCTAAGTGCTTCCACGAGGGCATAGGCCAGCAAGTTGGAGGGGAGGGAGTGATGAATATCTTCTTGAGAGTCCTGTGGTTACGCCTGTTTTCAGATTCCATTTTCAGGCTCAGTAAAAGCAGGAGAGCAACAGGGATCATAAAGCAAAACTAAAAGGCGAGCATCAGACTGGAGGAAATATTTGCCAATATAGAGGAGATGAAGGACAGATATCAGTATAAATAAAGAAACAATAACAAAGAGAGGACAAATGGGCTAAGGATCCCAACAGGCAATTCCTAGAAGAGGAAATATGATGGCTGATAAACATATGAGGAGATGCTCCATGTCATTAATAAATTAGGGAAGTGCAGATGAGAACAACAATGAGAAGTCATTTCCACCTATTGGATGGTGAAAAATCAAAAAATTTGGAAACATCAAAAGTTGTGAAAATGGGGCTGGGGTTGTAGCTCAGTGGTAGAATGCCTGCCTCACATACATGAGGCACTGGGTTCGATCCTCAGCACCACATAAAAATAAATAAATAAATATTGTATCCCCCCCCAAAAAAAAAAATTGTGAAAATGGTTAGAAGACTGGTTCTTTTTTTTTTAGGTTCTAGGGATTGAACCCTGGGGTGCTGTACTACTGAGCTACACCCCCAGTCCTTTTATTTATTATTAATTTCTTGACACAGGGTCTATCTAAGTTGCCAAGGAGGCTGGCCTTGAATTTGTGATCCTCTTGTGTCAGCCTCTGGGGTTGCTGGGATTACAGGCCTGAGCCACTGTGCCTAGTGAAAAACTAATTCTTTTAAAAATCCTGATGTAGGATAAATTAGGAGAGCTATTTTGGAGGAACTATTAAAATAAGGGAACAGCTATAACTCAGGAATTCTACTATTTGGAACCTGTCCAGGAAAAGTTCTGGAACACATATGTCCTCGAGGAGGCACCCTCATGGTCCTTCACTGCATCCTCCTTCACACCATAGTGAAAATGTGACATTTACCTGGGGGACAAATTAAATAAATGCCGGTAGGCCCATACATATGCAGTAGTTAAAAAGAGGAAAGTACACTCAAGCCATATTGACAAAGAACTCAAGAACATGTTGTGGACAACAATAAGTATGGTATTTATTTATCACTTTTGCCATTAAAAACTTTAAAAAAAGAGCTGCAGATGTAGCTCAGTGGCAGAGCACTTGCTTGGCACGTGCCAAGCCCTGGGTTTAATCCCCACTACTTCAAAAACAAACAAAAACTTAAAAATGTATCAATTCTATTCAAGGAAAAAAAAGAAGAAAAGAAATATAGAAAGAAAATGAGATCTCCATTATGTCAAATTCTAGAATAGACTATCTAAATTTGAATCCTGATTCTATCACTTAGAAGCTATGTGAACTTGGGCAAATTTTGAAAACATTGTGTTTCATTTTCTTATGTGTATTTTCTTCATTGTTTATTTGGGGAAAATTATGATCCTGTCTTATAAAGTTATCATGTAGATTAAATGAATTAATATTTTGAGTGCTTTGAACATTGTCTGGTACTCTATTTATTTTATGATAGTTTGAAAAAAATTAAAAATGGGATCAAAAGAGTTTTGGAAGCAAATAGAGAGAGAGAGAAAAAAACACTGTAAACATCCAGCTTTAGGGCTGGGATAAGAATCCCAGGTTTAAAAAAAGAATCCCAGGTTTACATTTAGGTAGAAATGCAGCTGTGGGGTAGATTATTCTCAGGAGGACCCCTTCCCTGTTTCCATCCCCACCCTATTTTCCTGCTTCCAGGTGAAAGTTAATATGATACCAAGAAGATGTTGCAGGTACAAGATCCTGTAACATGCCTCCCTGCTGTGCTGGGTATTGGCCAGGAATGTTAACCAGAGATTGCTTGACAAGGTCCTTTACCCTCCTTGTTCCATTCACCTGCAACAAGTATCCCTTGCTATTCTTAAAGACTTACACCCTTAATCCATTCATGTTCTCCTTCCCCCAATGTCACCTCAGAGAGGACTTCCCTGACCACCCCAAACAATCATCACTGTCTCTCCCCTCACCCTGCTGCATATTTTTCATAGAAAGTAAAAGTACCTGGCACTGTACATTTGCTTATTTATATTCTGTCTCCAGCCCTGGCATATAAGCTTTGTGAAGACAAAGCTTTGTGAAGACTTTTTCTTGTTATATTTTCAGACCCTAGAACCAGCACCTAATATACATTAGATACTCAATAACTATATCATACAGTCAGGCACATAAGCATGAATGAATGAATGGATGTTGCATGACCTGGATCTAAGTGGGGAGGGGCAGGTAAGTTTCTTTGTTTCTTGGTGAGTGAATTTACAGGAAAATATAACAGCCTTGGTTTCCAAATCTGGGATCTGAGATCAGACAGCCAGAAAATAGCTTTCTGTGACATCTGACCTGCTAGACTCATGGCAGGCTCCATTTTTCAGTGGTAGCCAGATTCCTACCTCCATCTAATAGATTTGGGGTGTCCTCAATTGCTGTTAACTTTTCTGGACTGGCACCTTATGCCAGTGTTCTGCAGCAGTGGTTGTATTCATATTATGTGGTGGCATGGGAAACATTCCATATTTGAGAAGAAAGAACAAAAGTTATATAAAGGAACAACAGGGTTTAAAAGGTGTATGCCACCTTACCCAGTTGGGCTGGAAACAGTTTTAGATGAAATATTTATTTAAATAAGAGCAGAGAAAATTCCAGAAGATGTTTCAGAATATAAATGAAGTAAAGTTGGTGTTGTTAGTCAACTTTCTGCCACTGTGATAAAATACCTGAGAAAATCAACTTAGGGGGCTGGGGATGTGGCTCAAGCGGTAGCGCGCTTGCCTGGCATGCGTGCGGCCCAGGTTCGATCCTCAGCACCACATACAAACAAAGATGTTGTGTCCGCTGAAAACTAAAAAATAAATATTAAAATTCTCTCTCTCTCTCTCTAAAAAAAAAAAAAAAAAAAAAGAAAATCAACTTAGAGGTGGAAAAGTTTATTTTGGCTCAGGGTTTTAGTCCATGGCCATTTGGTCCCATTGCTGTGGGCCTGTGGTAAGGCTGAACATCATGGTAGGGAGCATGTGGCAGAGGGCAGTGCTCACCTCATTGCAGCTAGAAGTGTGTCAGGGGGCAGGGTCTGGGGACAAAAATGTGTACTTTAAAGGCATACCTCCAGTGACCAACCCCTTCCAACAAGGCCCCGCCTCCTAATGTTTTTACCACCTCCCAATACCACAGTCAGCTGGAGACCAAGCCTTTTGGGGGATAGTCCAGATGCAAAGTATAATAGATGGCCAGATTTCTTAGTGGAATTTGATGTTTAAAAATTAATTAGCTCAGGACTGGGGATGTAGCTCAGTGGTGGAGCATGTGTTTAGCACATGTGAGACTCTAGATTTCATCTCCAGTACCCCCTGCCCCAAATCAATTAGCTAAGATCAAAGGATAATCATTCAGAATCAAGACTAGGTAATATCATCATGCTGAGAATTGGAAAGACTGTGGAGACCAGGGGACTTGGGAGTATACCAAACAACTTTTGGGGTGTGGGGAGATACATAATATCAACTTAAAGATTAAGGAAAAGAAACAGAAGTGAGACAAATGGAGGGAGTAACATCATTTGCTTAAGGCTACAGAGCCACGATATCAGGGCCATGGGTGAGCCAGGCACTGCCACAGGGTTCAAGTGCCTGTACCCTAAGCTCACCAGCTGAGACGTCTCAAGGACATGCTGCTGCCCACTTGGGTTCTCTTTTCTGTATTTTTGGTCATCTTGTTTGTTCCAGGCTGTGTCTGGACAGAGGGAGAGGCTGCTCCTGTGTTCAAGCCCAGAGCTGTGAGCTACCTGGTCACATGGCAGGATGGCCGGTGTAGCAGTGAGTTCCTGGCTTCTCTGCCCCAGCCAGAGTCCCACCTCAGTGTGGCCACAGGGTTTGGCTGTGCAACCATCTTCTGGCTTTTGAAAAATAGGTAAGACAACTCTTCTTTGAATCAGTGGTGGATTTCTAGGGGGGATGACAGTGGCGGATTTCTAGGGGGATGAAAGGAGGCCGAACCTCCTGTTGATTAGCATCTCTCCACCTGATAGACTGTGCTTTGGTGAGTGTGGCCTGGCATACTGTGCCGTCACAGATCTGGATCTGATCCAGAATGGCTCATTTTGCAGAGGGCTCACTATTGGTTATCCAGTTCTAATCAAGAGAGGGAGAGGAGGGGACAGAGAGGCCAAATGATTTGCCAAGTTGAGTTCACAGTAGGGTCAGGGCTTCAGGTCCTGAAATAAAGCAGGACCATGTCCTGCTTTCCTAGGCATAGCAGTTACCCAAGTTCCCCAAGTCCTCCCCCTTAGGGCTGACTTGGGTGGTTTTGCTTGGAGCAGCTGGGAGGTCCTAACCCCAGGGCTCTAGCTAAACATGAGCCACAGCACATAGAGTTGTGGCTATGCCTCGACTATACCAAATCCAGTTTCTAATGTCCATAGCTAGGTGCAGCACATGTTTCTGCATCCATGTTAGACCCAGTTGAATTGTTTTTGGTGTGAAAACAGCCCAGACTTCCTGAAGTCCTACGATGCAGCTGGCACCATCCAAGACTACGTGGTTGCCATGCTGTGTGGCTTGCCAAGACCCCTGATGTCTGATCAGAATGCTGCTAGCTGGGGATATTTCAACACCCAGGGCCAAAGCTGGAACTTGGAGATGTGAGTATAACCTCAAAGGCTGGCTCCAGGCTGAAGGGAACCTCCTGAGTGAGAGCTTCTTTGGAGTTTTCTACCTGGAATTTCCATTGTTTGATACATTTTAAAATAAGATTAAGAATGGGAGGTAGTCTGGAGGGATGCATTTTAAGTTATTTTTCAACAACCATTTACCTTTTCAGGTACAGAAGTCCGGTGCCTATAGGTTTACTTCCTTCAGGGCCCAAATTCTGAGCTCTGAAATAAAAGCAGAAAGTACCTGGTAGTTCAGGTAAAGAACTTTCTAGCATGTTTTATAAAATTTGGCAGCCCTATATTCACTAACCTGAGTGATGGATGCATTTGACATTTAAGAGGCTGGTGGGTTTGACTTTGGTCTGGACTGTGCTAACCAACGCTAACTTTGTGTTGAAACTGTGGTCTCCTCCCTTTGCGGAGGGTTTGTGTTTTCCTCAAACACAGGGGGCCAGAATGCTATAAAATCTGGCTCTGATTGCATCCTTTTTGATGGCTGTGATTTAAACTGGTTGTTTTCTTCTTCTCTGGAAGGTGCATTCCAAGCTTTTGTTCCCTATTTACAAAAACCAAGTTCATGGTTTCAAAAAAAGCTCAAGAGGAAGTCTGTGATGATACTGGCTTCCATTCTTCCTTCTCCTATGTGTGACCTATAGCATGTTCCCTTGCTAAGTCTCCTGGAAACAACAAAAAGCAGAAAGCTGAGAGCCAGGTAATACAGGTGTCCACTTCTGTTTTGCAGACTGAGGGTCTCGGGCTTTCCTGTCCACATGCTCCCCAACATTGCTGAGCCAGGCAGTGTGGCAGGAAGAACTTCCCACTCCTGGTTTGAAATCCCAAAGGGGACGCAGGTGGGTGTGGCCATGGGTGATTTACAGGCCTCTGTCTACTCCTGCATGGGCCAAAGGACAGATGCTGGTAAGTTTTCTTTTTGTTTTCTTAAACTTACACAGGTGCTTCCCAAACACCTGCTCTGAGCAAGGGCCCGAGGGATTCCTATAACTTACCATCCTTATTATCCTAGGGGATCCTGTTGTTCTGTAAAGATGAAAAATACCCTCATCTTTGCAGGTGAATCCCTCTGCTCAGGAAGCTTATAGGCCAGCAGGCAAGTTCTATCCCTGTGCTTACCTTTTGTGGCCTGGTGAGGGAAGTGGCTCTCTCTAATTGGCTACTTTCTATGCACTATATGGCCAAGAAATAGATGATAAGTTTGGGGCTGTGGCTCAATGGTAGAGCATGTGCTTAGCATGAGAAAGGCCTTGGGTTTAATCTCTAGTAAAACACACACATACATACATACACACACACACACACACAGAGAGAGAGAGAGAGAGAGAGAGAGAGAGAGAGAGAATAGATAAGTAGAATAGGATTGTTGTTATTATGAGTTTGTCAGTGAAAGTTGTGTCAGATCTGATTAGAAGTGCACAATCTTTTCTGAATTTGGGTTAAGAGAAACACAGTGAGGTGGAGGTAGTAGTCAGGACAGGGGTTAGCAAGCTGAAAAGGGTCAGAGAGTAAATGTTTCCTCTGTGTGGACAACATAATCTCTTAACCTTGCCATTGGGGTTCAGAGAAGCCACACAGCATGAATGGGCACAGTTGTGTTCCAAGTAACATATTGGAACATACAAACACTGAGATGTGACTTTCATAGAATTTTTATGTATCATGAGATATTCTGCATTTGATTTCTTTTCAAGCATTTTAAAAATATGAGAACATGCTAGCAGGATGGTAAAATAGTGTGGCCCTTTTGGAGAGCAGTCTGGTAGTTTCTCATGTGAAACATGGAGCCACCATATGACCCAGCAAAGCTGGCTGGGATTCCCACAGTCCCCTCTTTGTGTTCAATTAATTTCCTTGAAATGCTGACAGCAAACTTATATTTGCTGATTTATTATAAAAGATAACACAAAAGATATCACAGATGGAGAGATGTATAGGGTGAGGCACGGAGGAAGGGACATGCAGGTTCCATGCCCTTTTTTGGTGTGCCACCCTCTAGGAACCTCCAAGTGTTCAGTCCTGGAAGCTCTTTGAACCTGACCTTTTTTCCCCCTCCCTAGAGAATAAATGTGTATCTAATGCTAGAGACTAGGTGGGGAAACCCAGCAAGATCCATCTTTTCAGATTCTTCTTTGTCTCTCTGTGCATCATTCCTTGCTCCCAGGTTTGGGCAGGACTGTTTCTGAAATGAAAGTCTTATGATCTATTGTCAGACACAGTAGTAGGTCAGGGAAATGTGGAAAATACAGAGTTTTTATCACTCACCCTGGGGATGAAAAACTCTTTAATTCTAGTTTCTATGGCCTAATATTGAAGGGAGTTATGAGCCAAGAGCTGTGGATGAAAACCCCCAAATGTATATCATAACATCACAATTGTACAATTGTGAATAAACCCACTGAATTTTATACCTTTTGAAAGGATGGATTTTTTTTTTTTTTTGGTACTGGGAATTGAACCCAGAAGCACTTTACCACTGAGCCACATTCCCAGCCCTTTTGATTTTTTTGTTTTGGGATAGGGTCTTACTAAGTTACTTAGGGCTTCACTAAGTTTCTGAGATTAGCCTCTAACTGTGATCCTCCTGCCTCAGCCTCCTGAGTTGCTGGGATTATAGGCATGCACTAACATGTTTGGTTGAGGTTGGGGATTTAAAAATATTTTTTTATTTTGGTATTGGAGTTTGAACCCAGGAGTGCCTTATCACTGACCTACATCCCTAGGCCTTTCAATTTTTTTTTAAGAGAGAGTGAGAGAGTGAGAGAGAGAGAGAGAGAGAATTTTTTAATATTTATTTTTTAGTTCTCGGCGGACACAACATCTTTGTTTGTATGTGGTGCTGAGGATCGAACCCGGGCCGCACGCATGCCAGGCGAGCGTGCTACCGCTTGAGCCACATCCCTAGCCCTCAATTTTTTTTTTTTTTTTAATTTCGACTCTGAGATAGTTGCTTGAGGGTCTTGCTGAGTTGCCCAGGTTGGTCTGGAACTTGTGTCTTCCTGAGTTGTGGGGATTTTAGGCTTGTGCCACTTCACTTCACTTTGGAGATATATTTCAGTGGTGGAACACATGATTAGCTTCTACATGTAGTCCCCAGCACTGATTCCCCCCAAAAAACCCCCCAAAATAAAAAAAAATTAAACAGTGTGGGTTTTACAGTAAATCTGTGTGATTTACATATCTACAAAGCTATTATTTAAAAAATGGAAAAGCCATTTTTAGTTGCTGGGCCATACAAAAACAGGTGGTTGTCTGGTCATGGCCTGTGGGCTATAATTTGCCTATCCCCTGGTTTAGGGTATCACCTGGGCCTGCCCGAATGGGGTGGTAGCTGAGATTACAGGTGTGCACCACTGCACCCGGCTAGATGCAGACATTTTGAGGCAAGGTATTCTGATGTACTTATTACCAATATAGCCAGCACATGGAAAAAGGACAAGATTAGCTGACGGGGAGACTGTCCCTTTTGTTTGTACATACATGTGATAAACTCTTTTCAGATAAAAAAGTTCAAAACCACCTTTTTACTTCCAAATTTTCAGCAACATCAAAGCCCCAGGAAAACATGCTAAGTTTATCTTGTGACTTTTTTTTTTTAAACCAGTATATACCATCTTTGCCTTATATTCCTTCCTCTCAAAACAAGAATCCCAGTGAGCTCATACAGGCTCTGGAGTTCAGATCTTCTACTTCCTCTTGTGTGAATTTGGACAGTGAGTTTCTTCCCTGAGCATTTGTTATTATCCAAAATGAGGATGACAGTCATTACCTTTCTCATAGGGCAATTGTGGCCTTGGGATGGTGCCTGTAAAGAGCCTGGCTCTTTTTTTAAAAATTTTTTTTATTTTTTTATGTTAGGCGGTACTCTCTTCACAGGGCAGTCCCCTATGCCCATGTGCTTTCTAAGTGGTGGGAGGCTAGTCCAATGGGAAGAAGGTTAGGATTAGACCCATATTAGTCTGTTTTCTGTTGCTACAATTGACTCTCAGATTGGGAAATTTAGAAAGAATAAAGGTTTAGCTGGACATGGTGGCGAATGCATGTAATCCCAGCTATTCTGGAGGCTGAAGCAGGAGATTCTGAAGCTCAAGGCCAACCTGATCAGTGTAGCAAGATCCTGTCTCAAAATGTAGCTCAGTGATAGAACATTCCTGGGTGGTTCAATTCCTAGTACCAAAAAAAAAAAAAAAAAAAAAAAGAAAAGGTTTCTTCAATTCATGGTTCTGGAGGCTGGGAGGTCCAAATTGAGGAGCTGCATTTGGAGGGGTCCTTCTTCCTGGGTCATGGCATGGTGGAGGTATCACATGGAGAGATAGAACAAATTAGCCATAGTGAGATCTTCTTTTATAACAAAGTCATTTCTTCCATAACCCATGAATGGATCAGTCCATTTATGAGAATGGAGCCCTCATTATCCAATCACATGGTAAAGCCCCTCCCTGGTCTCTTCTCTTAATATCTCACTATGGGGATTAAATTCTAGCCTATGTTATTGTGGGGACATTCAAGCCCTAGCAAGGCCTCCTCTTCCCTGAGGTGTTTGGAGCCTCTGGTTCCAGCTTGCGGCTGCTGGCCTGTGCTCAGCTGTGACCTGTCTGTGGGCAGTGTTGCTTGGATCCTTTCACTATCCCCTTCCATGGGTAGAGGGCATGTTGCTTCTGGTTTAGAGTCATGGTAGGAGGCTCACTGTAGCGAAAAGTGAAGCTTATTAGCTTCCTGTGACTCCTTTTAAAAACCAGTATACCATTATCGCTTTTGACTCCCTGGTAGTGCTGACCTCAGTTAGTTTGGCCCCTAAGCATACTAGTTCTCAAAAGTCACACACTGTCACTTTGGCTTTATTTTACCTGTCAGAAGCGAGTCACTATGCCAGGTCCACACTTAGGGAGAGGGGAGTCAGCCTCTACCTCTTGAAGAGTATCTAAGAATTTGTGGATGTATTTTTAAAACCGCCACACTCTCCCTTTGTCCTCTTATGATTTGTGACCCCTGAGTTAACACAACAGACCTCAGCTTTGCTCTCTTTGGATCCCAGTTCTCAATATCAGCACTTCCGTGCAACTGGCGGCCTCCATGCCTTCAGGATTCCAGCCGGTGCAGATCCCAGACCCTGCGGCCCCAGTCGCCTACTTCCCATACTTCGACAGAACTTACCTGGGGGTAGCAGCATCGCTCAATGGGGGCAATGTGCTGGCCACATTTGTCCACATGCTGGTTCAGTGGATGGCAGATCTAGGTAAGGCGTGGCCCACACAGTGGTATGTTCTCTGCTCATTTTTTTGTATGGCTGTGTCTTGGAGCTTAATGTGCTATTTCAGCGTCTGGCTTCAGGTTTCAGACCTATCTAGGTTCCTGCATATTCCTTTCTGCCTTAGGGTGTCTGAACTTGCAGCCTCTTTCCCTCTCTTCTCTGAACAGCTGTTGCCTACTCTCTTCTTTGCAGCAGGTGGGGGGCACCTTTCCTCTTGCCTTGACTGTGGAGTATTATAACAGCTTTCCTAGCTTCTCCTGGCTCTGCTTTCTTCATTTTTCTGCCCCCAAATCTCTGAATATGTTGCATTTAAGGTTTTCCTTATAATGACTTCAGATAGTTGAACTGGAGTGATCAGACACATGAGCAAAAAGACTCCTGGTATTTGACAATGTAATAAAATCCTATTCTGGGCCCAGTGGTACATACCTCAGTGCTGCTGAGGCAGGAGGATTGCAAGTTCAAGGCTAGCCTCAGCCAATTAACAAGGCCCTATCTAAAAATAAATAAATAAATAAATAAATAAATAAATAAATAAATAAATAAAATAAAAGGGCTAGGGATGTAACTCAGTGGTAAAGTTCTCCTGCGTTCAATTCCCAGCACCAGAAATAAAATAAAATAAATCTTCATAGTACTAGTGAGTAGTTCCTGTCTCTCTGGAAGGCTTCCTCGGGACTCTGAAGCCCTCTTACTCCCTTCTCTTACTCCTGAGGAGAATTCAACATGTCTTTCTCTGCTCTTAATGGACAATGACACGTGCAACTTCATTCTTCCACAAGAGGTCTGCTTTGCAAACACTTAAGGTAGATATAACATATCTGATAAGCCATCAAGATCTAGGGAAATAATGACCATCAGATGTAATGGTCACCTGGAGGAGTTCAAAATTAGTAGGAAACATCCAACATAGTAACAAAGCAAGGTCCAGGCAGCAGAGAGTGTATGGGAAGCTCCTCCTGGTTGTACAACATGCTACTGACTAACATTTGTGCCTTTGTTATTGGAATTCTTGGCCAAAGGCCTGACTTTGAGGTCCCAACAAACTGGGTCCAGCCACTTGCCCCCAAATACCAAAAACAAAAGGTTATGGTGAAATGCAGGAAAAGAACTTACTCAATATGGCCACATATTGGGAAGGCAAAGATGGGATCCAGCATCCTAGCCCTGTCTGTGGAGTGTCAACAGGAGCTACAGAGGAAGAATTGGGGCAGGAGTGAGAGATATGCACAATTAAGCAGTCTTGGTCAAACTGTGGTTTGGTCAATTATTCTCTCAGTTCTGCTTATGCCAGGTGGCTCTGGAGAAGTCCTTATCATCGGAGGGAGGACACTTTGCAGGGTGCAGGATATTTATCTGTAGGATCTGTGATTCTGGAAGGAGACAATTTAGTTACATTAGATTATTGCCCCTGCTGTTCTTGGACAGTGTAGGATAAGGAATGAAGACTTCTAGGTGCCACTCCTGGGCTGCAACAGGTAGCTACCAATCTTGTCTCAGTCTTGAAGGGGGACGAGGTAGGTTAGGTAAATTTAGGGCCAATAAACCTTATATTACTAGTTTTTAGATGAACACTCCTTCAATGATTAATATTCCTAGATGCAGAGCTGAGCAGGGACCTAAGATGAATACAAAATGAAGGCAGAGATGCCAAGCTTTATCCTGTTTTCAGTTACCTTTTGGGGCTCTGCAGGCCCAAGTAAAGAGAGCTTTTAGCAAAGACAGCCTTTCTAAGTCCTGGTTACACTTTCAGGATGGCCAGGGACATTAGGATCACAGGGGAAATTCTCCCTGCTTGGGCCCTCTTGAGTTATGCTTCATGGAAAGAACTCAGGAAAGGTTTTTCAAGTTGCAGAATCAGTCATGTAGTCATGCGAGCCAGCATCTAGATACTGGTGTAATTGGATTGGGTCTGTTAATTGTTCACTGAGTTGTGAGCAGGGGACTATTTTTCTTAGCCCTGAAAAGTACGCTGATTTTTTTCATTTATTTCTCTGTAAGATCCTTTTATATATTCATGTCTCTCATTTTTGATGAAACAGGAGTGCTTTCAATGTTAGTATTTTTATGTAATGTAGCCTTTTATGAAGTTTCTATAATTATGTAGCCAAACCTTGATCAAAGGCCTGGATCATGGCCTCTTTCCCAGGGAAGAAGACAACTCTGTGTATATTCTAACCTTCCCTTAATTTTTTTTCAAATTTTTGTTAAAGAAATACAATCACATGACTTAAAAAATCCCATAAAACTAAACTTGAGGCTTTTTATTTGAATTTCACCAGTTTTTTCCACTAATGTCCTTTTCTTGTTCCATGATCCAGTCTATATTGCATTTAATCATCTCCTTAGCCTCCCTGCCTTCTATTGGATTGGTTTGTTTTTTTCTTCCTTCTGCTCTTTTTTCATTCTATATCTGTTTTTTTAAAGAAGCTGTAGCACACAATGGTTTATAGGGTGTGGAGAGATTGTTACTCTTATGGTGTTTTTTTTGGGGGGTAGGTGGGTACTGAGGATGGAACTTAGGGACACTCGACCACTGAGTCACACCCCCAGCCCTATTTTGTATTTTATTTAGAGACAGGATCTCACTGAGTTGCTTAGCACCTCACCATTGCTGAGGCTGGCTTTGAACTCACGATCCTCCTGCCTCAGCTTCTTCAGCTGCTGGGATTACAATTTATATGTGGTCATATAAATTGGTACAATGCCTGAGGGTTACCTCTGAAAGAGGTGGTAATGTTTATGTATTTTTCTGTGAGATTCTTTTGCATATTACTGTTACTTTGATGAAACAGGCAGCACTTTGAAGGTTAATATTATGAAATTTCTACTATTATGTTCATTTCTTTTGATCCAGCAGTTCCCCTCCAAAGTTCTCATGCCTACAGTTTATGTACTTGCACATACCTACCAGGTTATTCACCAAAAACATGATTTAAAAATTTTTTTTGTTTACTCAGTACTGAAGATTGAACCCAGGGCTTTGGGTATATAAGGCAAGAACTCTATCACTGACCCCATGAATATGATTTTTAAAAACCGAATAATATAAAAAGACTTATAGAGGAAAAATTGTCCCACTATTTCCACTGCAGCCCTGGACCTCACAAGTAGTCACCTTAAACTCTTACAGATACTCTATTTTTTTTTTTTTTGTAATGGGATACATCCACCGCCCTTTTCTCTTACTTTTTATTTTGAGATAGGGTCTTGCTAAGTTGTTGAGGGCCTCACCAACTTTCTGAGGCTGACCTTGAACTTGTGATCCTCCTACTTCTGCCTCCCATAATGATGGTTTTATAGGTGTGTACCACAAAACATGACCTCTATGTGCATTTGAGAAATTCCAGTCTTTGTTTTGGTTTGGGGACCAGATTTTTTCACTGGAACTGTGTGTGGCCTGGTAAGTTTTGGGGGAGTTTCCTGGTGCAGCCCACAGGAAGCAAACAGGACTGTGAAGCACTTGGCTAGGTGTCTCTGGAGCCATATACATGGGAAGAGTGGGACAGGATGAGGCCAGCAGAGTATGCAAAGCACCTGGAGGCCATGCCAGGGCCTGAATTTTGTGTACTTCTCAACTGTGGGCTGATAAGGCTTTTTGGGCATGAAGTTCTCCCAAGGGGGATAATTGAGCTGCAGTCACCATTGGGGTGCAGAAAGGTTCAAGGGTTTTTTGTTCTGGCCCTGATGTGCCTCTGCCTTCTGAAGTATCTTGAGCCTCCCAGGCTCCAGTTCCTATGGAAGAGGAACTAGTTCTTTTTAGCACCTCCTTTTGCAGATTCCCAGGCCAGAGCTCCCTCTGCTCTACAGTCAGTTTTCATTCTGTTATCTGCTTGTCTCAAATAAGGGTCTTCATCTCTCATTCCTCATCTTTTTTTCTCCTCTGTTTTCTCATTAAGAAAAAAAAAATCTGGGGCTGGGGATGTAGCTCAGTGGTTGAATGGGTGCTTATCTTGCACCAAGGCCTGGATTCAATCCTTAGCACTGAAAAAAAAATTGCTGATATTTTAGTGGAATTCTTAAAGGAGGAGGAAAGATACTTATATTCATTCTGCATCTTTAACTAGGATTCTTGGTGATCAGTTTTAATAGTTGCCTATGATATTGAAATCATTTCTAACTCCTGAGTGTGTGCAGTTGATTTTGTATATGTTAAATGTTCTGGTGATGTGAGTACATTGTGACTCTCTAGATTAGTGGTTCTCAGCATTAGCCTCACACTGAAAATAATTGTGGAATTTTAAAAGAATACTGACATTCTTATCTTATGCCTAGAAATGCTGACTTATTTAGCTTGAGGTAGGGGTGAGGGGTGGGGGCATTTTCCATGATTCTGATACCTATGTCTGCTGATAAGCACCACTCGAGTAGATCTAACAACACCTGCTTTCTCTGGAAGCTTTTAACAAATGCTCAATCTCAGGTCTACCCAGGGTGTGCTAAGTCAGAGCTGCATTCTATTCTAATAAGATCCCTAAGTGTTTGGAGAAAGGACCTATAAGTCTAGGCTGGTGGCTCTCCACCCTGGCTGCCTTTTAGAATTACTTGGGAGGTGTTTAAAAATTCCAGTGCTCAAGTTGTATCCCAGAGCAGTTACATCAGAATATCTGGAGATGAGGCCCACAGTGCTTTCAAAGCTTCTCAGGGGATTGCAATGGACCAAACTAGAAGAGAGCCCCAGTCTGCACAACTTTCTTCTTGTCAAAGCCAGGTTTGTTCATAATAGCTAAACTATGGAACCAACCTAGGTGTCCTTCAACAGATGAATGGATGAAGAAATTGTGATACACAATGGAATATTACTCAGCTTTAGAGAAGATAGAAGTTATGGTATTTGCTGGTAAATGGATGGAACTGGAGAATATCATACAAGTGAAATAAACCAATCCCAAAGAACCAAATGTTTTCTCTGATATGCAGATGCTAATTCACAATAAGGTGGGGCTAGGGAAGAATAGAGGTACTTTGATTAGACAGAGGGGAGCGAAGGGAGGGGAGGGGGTAAGAGGGTAGGAATGATAGTAGAATGAATCAGACATTATTACCCTATGTGCATATATGATTACATGATCAGTGTGATTCTACATCATGTACAACCAGAAGAATAAGAAGTTATACTCCATTTATGTATAATGTGTCAAAATGAATCATACTCTCATGTATAACTAATTAGAACAAGTTAAAAAACCCCTAAAAAATAAACAAACAAAAACCCCAGTAGTAACAATAACAACAAAAACAAAGCTGGTTTGCATTCTCTGGTTTAATGGCAACTTAGAGATTTTGCAAAGTGATTCTTTTTCTTTGTGGTACTGGGACCTTGTGCTTGTTAGGTAACCTCTGTACTGCTGAGTTATAATGCAGCCCCCAAAGTGATCCTAAGATCAAAGCCCAGGGTGCCCTGGGCCTCAGGCACCCTGTACATATACTGAAGGTGGCCTAGATTGTGATCAGCCTGGGATCTTGGGATTGCTATGGTGTTGCTAATGGCTCCAAAGCCATCAATGGCTTTGATGGTACTTATTAATTAGTGTATGCATTTGGCCCTCTGGTGGGATCAAAGATTCCATAATTCTGTGATGGCTATGATGCTCAGGTTAGGGATAGGTCTCACAGCAACACTGAAAAGATATTTCCCTGAAGTCTGACTTCGGCTGCAGGGAGACAGCTGGCTGTAATCCAGGGCAGAGTCTAGCTAGCCAAACTGTGTGAGTCCCTGAACCCCCAAACTTCCAGCTGCAGTGAGAAGAACACCTGCAAGTAGACCTGTCCTATCCCCTGGGAACTTTTATATTTCATCCAGGGGCTGCATAAGCTCACACAGATCTTTTCTGTTTCTGGCAGGTCTGGAGGTTGAAGAATCCACTGTGTATTCACGCATGATCCAGGCAGCTGCACAGCAGAGAGACACCTGCCTAAACATCACCCCAACAGTGTTGGGGGAGAGGCACCTGCCAGACCAGCTGGCTTCAGTGACCAGAATCTCCTCCTCTGACCTCTCCCTGGGGCATGTGACCCGGGCCCTGTGCAGAGGCATTGTTCAGAACCTGCACTCCATGCTTCCAGTGCAGCAGCTCAAAGAGTGGGGCGTGGAGCGGGTGATGGGGAGTGGGAGTGCGCTGTCCAGGAACGAGGTGCTGAAGCAGGAGGTGCAGAGGGCCTTCCCTTTGCCAATGTCCTTTGGGCAGGACGTGGATGCAGCTGTTGGGGCAGCTCTGGTCATGCTACAGAGGAGCCTCCACCAGAAAGAGTCTTAATCAGCAGACCCTTTGGCTAAAGGACCATTGTGAATTTTACCTAATCAACATTACTATGTGATCTCTGGCTCATCCTTTTCCTGGACAATTATGTGGGCAGATTTTAAACTGTTTCATCTCAGGGCATCATCTTGACCAAGAATTTACCTTCAAGGGCATATTCTAGTAATGTGGCCAGGAGTCACCAGCAAGATCCCAAACTAGCACCTTCTGAAAGAGACCTACCTGAGAGTTGGTTGAAAATGTAAATGTGTATGTGTGAGGGGCGGGGCTCATCTGTGATCATCTGTAGAAAGAGAGAAAACACATGTGCCTTCAGACACCAAAATGTCTAGTGGTCATGGCTCCAACTAAACAAAGGAGACTGTTCTCATGTCCAGTTTTTGGATTGATTTTAGAGACATGAAGTCCAGATTTGAGTCAGATTTGCACTGTTGGAAAAGTCCTTTCCTCCTGGGTTGTATGATGTGACTGTAAGCCCCACCCCCAGTCTCACTGTCTGGATCAGACCCACTATGAAGCAGGTTGGCTGGGATGAAGATGCAGAGGCTTGAGCTTGTTTTCTTGCCATGCACACGCACTCCCAGGAAAGCCTACTACCCTGGAATTGCCCCGAATCCTCACAACAGAACTGGCTTGAAGATATATCACAGGAAAGAAGAAACAGATGGCATGACCAGCAAGGGGGATGGAAGCTTTGTGGCTAGCACTGTTCTGGCACATTGTCCCCAAGAAGCTGACAAGGCTCCAGCAGGACCCTTTCTCAGGATTGTGTCTGTATAGCCACATGTTTTTGCTTTTGTCCAAGGGGAGTGGCAATTTTATTAGAGAGGACACTCTTATCCTGCTTGCCCCAATCCTTCTTTCCCTCGGTTTGGACCCTGCTGACCCATTGTATTCCTGACTCAGCAGAAAAGTTGGCCTTTTCTCAGGATCAAGTTGGCCTCCCTACAGAACATCTTAAGTCCTCCCATTATTGGAAGTGATGGCCTTGGAATGGCTTCCAGGAGTGGGCCATTGCATCGACTCCCAGACTCCCAAAGGATCCCAGTCTTAGGCAAGCCTGTCTCTGAGGCACCAGACAACCATGATTTTGGGAAGCAGTCATGTTGTCTCTTTGTAAATGTCATTTTACAAGTCATATGCTTGCCAGAAGCCCTTAGGTAAATTTGCCAGGTGATACTGTTGCATTTCAGATACTAAATAAAGCTTGTTCTTTCAGAGCCTTTTCCTGTTAATAAAGCACACATCTGTGTGCTTTGGAAAGAGTGTATGTTACAGCATGTCCACAAAGATTGGTTCAGGAGGATGACAAAGCTCTGGGTATCCTCTCTAGGTTGTCCTCTAGACAGCCTTGCCCCAGCCTTGCCTCCCAGGCTTCTACCAGGACAGGTGGGTGCAGATCTCTTACACAAGTTGGATCATGTTTCTCGGTCAGATGAGTGAGACCCGGTCTCCCATCGAGGGCCTTATGAGAGAGAAGGTGAAGCTGAGGGACGTTTGTCCAAGGAATCAGGTCCTCATACCTCAGGGAGGCAGCCTGTCTTGTATGCTCAGGCTACTATGGATGGAGCATATAAGATTAGGCACTAGATGGGTGCTTTGTAAGCCCAGACAGCCCACTCTGTGACCAGTGGGGCAATAGAACTCTCTTTCCCTTTTCCAGACCACATGTCCAGTCTACCCCTGAAGGCTGAGGCTTGTCAACCAAAAGTCCTATTGCTCCTTCAACTGCATGTGGCCTGGGTCCTCTGTGGGGGAGAGGGATAGAGCACAGAAGCCAGGGCTTTGTTTCTCCAGCCAAAGTCACTTACTGATTTTGCCCTATTCCCAGAAGGTGGCAGTAGGCTTTTGAAACCAGCTTGTTCTTCATTGCTCCTCAAGTAATGAATGAGGCTACTGTTCAGGATTAGGGCTGCATGCCAATATCCTTGTGTTTTTTTTCCCCTATACTGGGGATTGAACTCAAGGGTGCTCTACCACTGAGCTACATTCCTAGCCCTTTTTATTTTTATTTTTTTAATTTTGAGACAGGGTCTCACTATGTTACCCAGCCTGGCCTCAAATTTGCAATCATTTTGCCTCAGCCTCCCGAGTCACTGGGATTACAGGTGTGCATCACTGTGCCCTCCTCACTATCCTGGTATTAAGGGCTCTTGGTAGAGTTGTACTTTCCTATTTGCTTGGGTGGTGAAATGGGAACAGAGGGGTGTTACTTCTGGGCAGAAGTCTTTAGGAGCCAATGTGTTACTTGTCACACTCTCTTCTCTTTGTCACAAATGACTGGCAGTGTTCCAGAGACTGCAGGCTTTGTCATGCTGGGTCCCTGAATGAGGACAACGTGGTGTCAGGTCCTTACCAACCAATGAGGGGAACATAGTATGAGTGAGAAATAATCCTTTTAAATAATCACTGAACTTTGGGAGATGTTTGTTACAATAGTGCACCTTAGTTCATCCTGACTGCTACAGCCACAGTAAGACCAAGAAGTCTCTACTACTCCCAACACAGACCAGACTAGTCTAGTGGGCTCTGAGGTGCTCTCATTTATGGAGCACCCAGTGGGGGCTGTGTGTTCTGTCCAGTAAGCAGGTATGTTGTTGAATTTCTATTACAAGGGGATGAAACATTGTGTCAATGACCCAAATGCCCAGAAGGAGGAGCAATTCATCCTCCATGCAGGTGATACACAACTAGAACTTGAAAAGTTTCAATTTATTTACACCAATAGCAGTTAACCTTTTTTTTTTTTTTAAGTAGCTATTGTGTACTTGGAACTGATCTAAACTCCACTTATTTGAATTAATTTAATCTTTATAAGAATCCCTGAGGGTGGGTACTATCATCCCCATTTCTCAAAGGGAGAGACTGACACACAGAGTTAAAAGTAACTTATCTGAGACCCCAGGAGTCAAACTCTAGAGCCCACTGTCTTTGGCATTTTAGACAGAAGGGTCAGGCTAGTTGAATGTGTTTATATTAAAGGGTTTACGTGACCAGGGTGTGATATCATCTGGAGTAAATTTTTCATAGGGCAAATGAAAGAATGTCATTGGAGTTGTGGTTAGAAGTGTGGACCAGACTTTGAGGAGGTCTTGGATGTCAGGTTGAGGGCTTTGAAACTGTCCTGAAATCAACAGACTTTGGAGGTCTTTAGGAATGTAACTGATCGTGTGGGTGCTGGATTGGAGGGTAGGTGTTAGAGGAGGCAGAAGCCGAGTAGAGGAGGCTATAAAATGGCCTGGAGAGAGAAGGGCAGCCTGGCCCAGTACAGAGCAGAGGTGTGGAACTCCAGCCCATTTAGCTTGTTCCCCTTTCCCCTGACACACACCCTTTGAATGACACATACCCTTTTGAATGTATCCACTTCATGTTTATGTGGCTTTCATGTTTTTTTTTTTTTTTTTTAAGTGGACTGAAAGCTCCTTTAGGGCAGAGTCCCTATTGGGTGTTCTCTACCCTGTCCTCCTGTACCTTAACTTAAGTTGATGTTTAGAATGTCCTCCTTGCAAGGCAAAATTCTATACCTTGTCCACAGCCATGCCCAAATGTCATCTGCCTACTGCACACTGTCTTCCTGGTGGTACATCTGTCATTGGATTACAACTGGAATCCAGAACCTTGGTCAATGCTCACTGTTGGCACCAGGCCCCTGGCTTGTGCCAACTACTGAGTGCCCTGCCTTGCCTGGTGTCAGCCAGTCTGTGCAGGTCTTCTCTGCTCACCCATTGTGGGCTCCTTGAGAGAAGAGACCATCTTATTCACCCTATTGTACTGCTGTGGGATTCCAAAGCACATGGAGGGCCCTCAGGAAAGAGAGTCCCATCTGACCTCTTGTCTCAGTCATGGGTAGATGGCCAGACCATCTTTGATGGTGAGATATTCTCATTATAGAGATGCTTGCTTGCCTGACTCATGAAACATTAAACAAATCTTGTTTTTTTTTTTTCATTTAAAAACAATTAGTCACAACCTCAAGCTAATGGCCGGATATAGCTCAGCAGTCGGCAGACGTAGTTCTGAGAATAACCTCTCCTGCCTGCCTTGTGCTCTACTAGCTCCCAGAGCCCATTCAAACTCAGTATCCTTATTAAACCCCAGAAATCCCCACAAACCAGGCAGGGCAGCTACTTCTGCCCATTTTTGTATGAAGAAGTAGCCCCAGAAGTGGGGCTACCAGCCAGGTTCACCCCAAGTTTATATAGCTGGCATCCTACACAGCTGGGCTTCTTCAATCTCAGTCCATTCCCCGACCCTCCAGCTGCCCTCTACCTCTCATTTCTGGTCCCTGCACTGGGACTCAGCTCTATAATGCTCCTGTCTTCAGTACTGAGCAGGTGCCTGATCCCCTCCAGCTCAGATGGCCAGCTCCATCTACTTTTGGAGGATGCTAACTCACAGATCCCTGCTTTCCACTTGACTTGGTCTTTAAACATTTTTTTTTTTTGGCATCAGGGATTGAACCCAGGGCCTCACACATGCTATAGGCACACAGTGATAACACACAGACCAAATGCAGAAGGAAAGTAATTTTCTTCCAGATTTGCTGTTTGCCATCTGGATCTAGGACTCCTGAAGTTGTTTAAAATCTGGGAAGCAAAAAAGAAAAGTCAGGAAAATTAAATCCCAATACAGGATTCAGCAAGTTCAAGACAAGCTGAGTAGAATTGTCACTGTCCTTGGGCAGTTAGATAGAGGCGCCTGCCAAGGTGTCTTAACTACTGCCTGGGCCTGGGACTGAAACCACTTGGTTCTACCTGGCTCCTCTTGGAGATGTCAGGCTGAAGGTTGCCAATTTGGTGATAATCAGTCTTTTTCAGCACATGGGAATTTGCTAGTTTCTAACAGTGTCAGAAAGTCTGACCACAAATCTGAGAGGAACCCAGATGGATTAAAGAAAAGAAATTTGGCTTCTATGACCGGGGTCAGTAGCTCAGCGTAGGTCAATGTACCCCATGGTGGTAGCACTAAAAGAGGATGGTAGTCATCAGTGGCTTTCAGCATCTGTCATACCTGATCTGGCCAACCATCTGCTGGTGTGTCCTCTAGTTGCTTTGTGGTGTTGCCCCTTGTCACCATCAATCCTGAGCTTAGAGAAGCAGCCTCCTCCAAGAAGTTATCATTAAAACATGATCTATTTCTAAGGGTGCATTGTTATATAGGTCCAAGAACACCAAGTTTCAAATTATGACCTCCCAAAACCACATTGATTGCTAAGATGCTAACTGTATTGTGAAGTCTAATGAAACCACTCAGTGCAGGTGTTGTTCAGATAAAGCCATACCAATAAATAATTCCTGCCTTCTGCTTAAGGCAAGGCTCAGTGCTAGGTCCAGAGAAGGCTGGTGGCACGAAAACCTTCTCTTGCCTTGCAGCTATTTAAGATTCTGAACAGCATGTCACAAAAAGCAGAGAGGTGAAATCTCTATTCAAGCATTAGGAAGCTCCTGAGGACACAAGTATAGCCACTACTGTCCTTGGGCAAGTCATGGGGCCTGCCAGTGTTTCATTTTCATATTTATAAAACGAGGACAAAACCTTTTATGAGTGTCCAGTGAGATAGTGTATATAAAGTGCTTATCCCAATATGGCATATTGTATACATGCAAATAAATATTTGCCACCATTTTCGTAGAATTAGACATGGATGTGAGCCACATAAACACAGCCTAGACAGAGAAGAGAGGTTGAAGGTGATAAAGAACACCAGATTTGGTGACCAGAAGAAAGCTGATTCCTTTATAGGCAGGGAGGATGCTCAGAAGGAGTTGAACGTGGATGGAGGAAGAGTCCATCTTGAGGGAATGGGATTGTGGTCCTCACCTGCA
Organism: Marmota marmota marmota; assembly: GCF_001458135.2. Lineage (NCBI taxonomy): Eukaryota > Metazoa > Chordata > Mammalia > Rodentia > Sciuridae > Marmota > Marmota marmota. The sequence continues at coordinate 2,988,771 of NW_025999899.1, forward strand.
GATTCAACAAGGCAAGGAGAGAGCTCAGGGAGAGAGCTGGGCTGGACACCTGGATGAAAGAGTTGCAGGTCAGATGGGTCCTGGGGAGGAGGGAAGGTTTCTAGGGAGGGCATGTGAACTGGGAGGAGATAAGGGGAAGGACTTGGTTCTGGTGGCTCCTTGTGTAAAGGAAGATCATGATGGGGAAGGGTGTCCATGGAAACAGAGTAGAAGCAGTCAGGGGAGGAGGAGGGCCAGGATGTCTCTTGCAGGCCTGGGAGTGTGCACAGGGCCCTTAGACTCTGGGAGATATGCTAGAATCTGAAGGCTCTGTTAACAGAGGGTGCATGTTGGGCCATGGGTGCTGTCTTCAGTGGAGGCTGAAGTCACATTGGATGCTAAGGGGATGATTCTGGAGGAGAAGTGTCAACTTCTCTTTCCTTGGATATTGCTCTGATTCATATGGTTATAAGGAAAAGGATCCTGAGGACCCGTGAGTTGAGGGGTCACTGCTGGAGAGTCTTTTTTTTTTGTACTACAGATTCCACTTCTGGGCATGCAGTGTGCCCACAAGGGTCAAAAGTAGGGATAGGAACCAATATTTGTGCACCCATGTTCATATTAGCCATATTCATAATAGCCAACAGGTGGATGTAACCGAAGTGTCCATCAACCAATGAATGGATATACAAACTGGTATGGAATGAACTATTATTCAGCCTTAAAAGGGAAGAAAAATTTGATATATGCTAAAACATGGATGAAGTCTGCTAATTGAAGAAAGCTAGTTATAAAAAGACAAATATTGTGGGATTTGTAGAAGGATAATAGATAAATTCATGAAGACAGAAAGTAGGAAGGAGGTTGTCAGGGGCTAGAGGAAGGGACAATGGGTAACTGTTGTTTAATGGGTTCAGAAATTCAGTTTAGGAAAATGAAAAAGGTTCTGGAGATGGAGGGTGCTATATGTGTTTAATGCCACACATCTTTATACTTAAAAATGGTTGATATAGTTTTAGGTTATATGTATGTTACTACCTATGGGGATCATATGGATTGAAACTGAAATGACACATATAACAGGAAAAGATGTCTAAGCAAGGTGTGGAGCCTTGCAGGGTGGCACGGGCCTGGATTTCACACCCAGGCCAGCAGTGTGGCCAGGAAAATTGTCTCATTGCTTGTGTCACGGATTTCTCACTTGTAAACTAGTTATGACAGCCTCTGTCCTCTAATTGTCCGGGGTTGTTCTATGGCCTGGGAGAGCAGGTTTGGGAAAGCACTTGGTAAACTGTCCTGTAGAGCCCTTGGGGGCGAGTGTACTTTAATGCCTTGACTCAGGGGTCAGAGCTCTCGAGCTTCTCCAGGTAGGGCTGCAACAGGCATGTGGTTGCTCATGTCAGGTTATGTCTGACCATGGAGTCCTATCAGGTTCCTGAGGGCAGCTGCTAGAGTGACCTTAGCAGGGCATTTTGGTCTGTGGCCAGTATGCACATCCAGAAAGTCTTTGCAGCTTTTCTCAGCCAGATTCTGGGAGAGAATCATCCAATTGTTCTCTTAATTCACTGTAGGTGATGCATGAACGTGTCCTCTGTGCATCTAAGATGGTACTAGTGGAAGTGAAAAAACAGGCTGTCATAGTTTTCTGTGTTCTGGGGTTCATTGAATAACCCCAGTTGAGAAAAGCTGGGACCTGTCAGACCTAGACGCCTCCCGAACCCCAGTCTCCACCCTAGGTTTAGGTACACAGGAAGTGAGAGACCTAAGGGAAACAGAGACTGGGTCAAGTTTTCACAGCATCTCAAGACAGGTCCCTAAATGCCAGGCCAGGGCTGTGTGATGGGTAACATGATGGCTCCATTCCTTTTTCTTTATTCTTTTTTTTTTGTGTGTGTGTGTGTGTGTGTGTGTGTGTGATACTGTGGATTGAGTCCAGGTACACTTTGCCACTGAGCCACAACTCTACCCCTTTTTATTTTATTTTGAGATAGGGTCTCTCTAAGTTGCTGAAACTGACCTCATACTTGTTATCCTTCTACCTTAGCCTCCCCAGTCGCCACTTCCTTCTTCATTTTAAAAACAGGGCAGACTCAGGTTGCTGGGTTTTACTCCACTGGTTATGATGGTACGTTTGGGGAGCTGCTTCCCTGACCACTATATGCAGGAAAGGTGGGTTTGGGAGGTGGAGCAGTGTTCTCCTTCCCTGAGAGCTGAGGTCACAGCTGTAGGGCTAGTTCTGCAGGCAGCTAAGTGCGCTGTGGCCCTGGCATGGCTGGAGGAGGGGCAATAGCTAAGTGGTTTCTGAAAAAGGGCAAAAATGATGGGAAAAGCTTTGGGATCCTCTGGGAATCAGAGCTGTGGCAACAGCAGCTGCTGCCATTGCTGGAAATGTTTCCTTGAGTGCCAGAGTGTGCCCACGGCCCACCCCTGCAGTACGTCCTGGGGAGGGGCCAAAGGACCCTCACAGAGGCAGGGAGGAGCCAAGGACCCTCACACCAGCCCAACTCTTGCTTCAAGTAGCAATTGTCACTGAGCTCCCTGGCACCCACCGGTTCTGCAGTGTGCCTGAGTCTAGCTGGTAAGTCTCTTTTGTTATTTGATGGTCAGTGCAGATGTTAGCTTTTAGAATGGCCAAGCTGGGCCCTGCCATTTGCCAGTTGTGTGACAACGGGCAATTAAACCAGACTCTCAGTGCCTCATTTACTCCATCTAAAAAATGGGGATAATAGCAGTGATTCATGGAGACTCTTGCTAATAGGTGCTGCTAGGCAGGGATTAGTTTATTCTTTTGCATCCTCAGGGGTCACGGTGAGGCTGAAGTAAAATTACTGTGCACTCAGCTTGGCTAATCGTAAGCACCGGGTAAGTGATAGCGCTGTTGTTATCAATGTTATATTTTGTTCTGTGTTGGGTGAGGAGGCTGCAGCTGCTGCTGAGGCTGGAGGTTTGTGGCTGGAGGTTTGCGGGGCATTGCCCTCTCTGTGCGCCGGAGGGGTGCAGGTCTGGCTGGGGTCTTGTCTTGGCTCTTGTCTCTTTGTTCTTGACAGAGCCCCTCTGTTTTTCATTCCTGGTTTAGGGAGCCTTCACTTCTCCATCCCTCCTGGGGAGATGCTGAGTTCAGAAGAGGGGGTGAGGATGACAGTGCTGGGTCCTAGACCAGCGTTGTCCCAGCTTCTCAGAATGTCACAGGTGGTAGGAGGGAGGTGCTCCCAATGGATGGATTACTTGGGCAGAGAGACAAGTGGGAGAACTCTGCTCAGACGCCTTGCCTGTGTTGGGGATGGAGGAAGGGAGTCTTCTCCCAGGTGAGGGGCAGTGTCCTGTCTGGCTCTGGAGGTGAGGGAGACCCAGAGGTCAAACCAGGTCTTGGTTGGGAGGGTTGGTTTTCAGGGCCATCTTTTAGTGCATCTTGATGAATTTGTGAATCTGGCATAAACCAGAATCCCCACTTCCATTAGAAGACCAATGTGTGTCCACAGACAACACAGTTGGAACCCCCCCGTGATCACTGTCAAGTGTTCTGATGTGACAAGTGCATTGCTGTGGGACTCATGTGCAGGGCACACCCAGGCCAGGCAGTGAGACTATCCTGTCCCTGTTCCTCCGTCCACCCTATAGCAAGTGGCTCCTTTTCATTCCTGGGAGAAGCTTGATTCCAGTAGGAAATTATGTATAGAGTGTGTGTGGTGCTTATTTGGTGCTTATTTGGTGCTTATCTTGCTTCAAGTAGCAATTGAATGGTTTGTGAATAATCACAAATGATGGACTGAAGGGCAGTACCTCATGGGCTGCTTCCTATTTACTAGGTTTGGTTAAATTGGGACAAGTCAGAGGGAGAGACAAAGCCCCTAACCAACAACATCACTGAAAGATTCATGGAGACTCCTGCTAATAGGTGCTGCTAGGCAGGGATTAGTTTATTCTTTTGCAGCCAGCCTTACCCAAGAGGAGACCATGGACAGTCCAGGGAGAGCCTAGCATGGGATGTGACCTGGGTCTTATTTGCATTTTGGGTTTTGAGCTTCTTAGGACGCTTGTCTGAGTGGGAGAGTACTTCAAGTTTAGGGCTTGTACCTGGCCCCAGGGGTGGGAGTTCCTGGTCTGATCAGCCCCGAGCTTCTGGTGTGGGGTCTGGGGCTGAGTTTAATGTTCGAGAAAGAACGCCAAGCCTTTCAGAGAGGTGGTTGAGTACTGGCGATGCTCTAGAGTCAGGCCAGCTGGGATCAGATCCAGGTTCCACCTCTTTCTATCTGTGTGACCTCAGGAAAGTAACATAACCTTTCTGGGCCTCAGCTTCCACATCTGTGAAATATAAATCTGAGAGCTCTTGGGAGAATTGAGTGTATGCAGGTAAAGGGCATAGAAGGGCTATTTGCCTTGTGCATGGAGGATGCTCAAACATGCTGGCTATTCCTATTCCCATTCTCCTCCTATGCCTTTTATTTGCATTTATTTATATTTTTATTAATATATTATTATTATTATTTAGTGCTGGGTATTGAACCTATGTCCTTGCTCATGCTAAGACTATGCTTTACCACGAAGCTACACTCTCAGTCTCCTGTGCCTTTTAAATGACTACAGGCTTCCTATACTATGGATGGTCCTTGACAGAAAGTTATCTTCTGAAAGCACAGGTCTCCATGCTTTTGAAGCTACTGGTGGCTTCCTGTCATCCACACAATCGTGTCCACATTCTCTTTCTTGGCCTTCGAGACCTCCAGCCACCAGGTTCTAACCCACAGCCTGCCCTATAGTCCCTCTGACTTGCTCTTCAGCTGCTCTGAGATTCTGCCATCTCCCCAGCCTCTGTTCAGTCTGCTTTCCTTCCAGGCCCACCTTGTCTGTCTTTCTTCCTCAAAGCCTCCTTCAGCACCTCCATCCTTCCTGTCCCAGGCAGACTCTGGTTTCTCTCTCCCATGGGACATGATTCTTTTTAGACCCACCAGCACAGAGCTGGGCCCCTAGGAGGCTCAGCAGATGGGTTGAATGATGGGATGAACAGGTGGGGGAGTGGCTGTAAGGGGGCTTTCTGTGGCAGGGAACACTCCCTGCTACAGGGTTCTATCTCATGGGTGAGTTAGGGACAGACTCAGGTCCTCCTGAGAGCAGACCACAGGGGAAGGAGAGTGGACTGTCTGTCTTCAGCTGTCTGCTCTGTTTACAAGCTGCAGAGCAATGAGGCGGGCTCACTTTGTTTAACATGATCTGGGCATCAGATCATAGCTGATTTATTGCCATGGTCTGGCCACATGCTCTGAGTTTTCACTGTTGAACTTTCACTTGAAAATGCAGGACTTGAGCTGCCTCTTAGTCCTTCAGTGGCTATTTCCCAGACATGGCTGGAATATTGATCTCCCCAACTCACTGCAGAAATAAAAATAAAGAGGCTCTGTGTCTAATTGTTCTCAATTCTCCCACAGAGACCAGAACAGCCTTTTCATAACAGGACAGATCAGGCAAGGTCTCTGCCCAGGAGAAGTTTGCAGGGTTCAGGAGAAGTAAAGCAGTGACAGATAGAATTTGTGGACCACGTGCTGAACTGGGCTAAAGTTATGAGCATGAATGGACAATGAACCAGGCCCTCTGGAGTCGGGAGGGGCATGACCCATGCAGGGATTAGGAGGTCTTGTGCAGGCTGTATCAGTACCATATCTCAAGGGGAGAGGCTGTCTAAGAGATGATAGGATTTGAGCGAGGGGAGAAGAAAGGAAGAGCACCCCAAGTGAGGCCCCATAGGAGCAAAGACCCCTGGGATGGGGTGGCCTGGATATCAGGGAGTAGGATGCCCAGCTGGGGGGAAGGAAGCATGGGAAATGAAGGCAGGGAGGAGGTAGAAAAGAGCATGAGCACCTGCTTACAGCTGTATGTGTGGACCCTAACAGACAGCTTATCTACTGGGGTTCAGGCCTGGAGGGCCCACAAGCCCCAAATCACTTCATGTCTGAAAGTGCAGGCAAGGATGCCTGAAATACACTAATTTCACAAAATTACAAAAAACCTGTGCTTAAGTGCGTGCACACACGTAGACAAGCCCCTTCTTATGTCAATGGTTGTGGCGGCCAGGCTGAAGGGCAGAGGCAGGTGGTGCATGTGGCACCTGGGCACCTGAGGTAGGAGGGATGCCTAATGCAGAGAGTAGGTGTCACCTTGTTCCAGGATGCAGACCACTTGACTCTTTGGGGCTGAGATTTCCTCATGACCGACCTCCTTCCTGAATGTAGTTGGTAACAACCACTTTGATGGCTGCTTTTGTTCTGATCAGGGGAGGGAGTCAGGCAGTGGTACTCATCCTCACTCTGTGGATGAGCCAACTGAGCCTAGAGAATCCCAGAGGAGAGATCCTTCTGCCCTAAGCCCTGAGCCTGTGAGCTGTTCACCCTGGGGTCCAGGGGTGGGAAGTACAGTCCCAAAATCTTTAGTTCTGGGGTGCTGGGGGAAGCAATGGTTGAACTTTTGGGATATCTTGCTTCACAAGAAACCTGACAAGGAAAGCAGGTAGGGGCTGAGGATGTGTAGTCAAGCTGCAAACAAACCCCATCTCTGGGGCTGTCCACAGGTTGCATACTGATCCACAGAGGATCTGGCAAGGATGAAGAAGTGGGCTAACGTAGACTCAGGTGAGTCTGAGGACCCACCCCACGAGGATTCCTGCCCAGACCCCCCTGATGGAGACCCTAACTCCAAGCAATCTCCAGCCAAGCCTCACATTTTCTCCACGACCAAGAGCCGCACTCGGCTCTTTGGGAAGGGTGATTCGGAGGAAGCATCTCCTATGGATTGCTCTTATGAGGAAGGTGAGCTGGCCTCCTGCCCAACCATCACAGTCAGCTCAGTTGTCATCATCCAGAGGCCTGGGGATGCTCTCACCTGTGCCAGGTAAGTCTAGAGTCCCCTCCCTGCCAGGGTCCCAACCAGCTCTAGGGGCAGCAGGCCCAATCATGGATACAAGACAAGTGGTCCCACTTCTAGGTTAAAGGCCACAGATCTGGGAAGCTGAAGAGCTTTGGGAGGTGGTCTGCCCCAGAGTCTGCACTCTTAAGACCCCTGGGACTCCTGGTTACTGTTGTTGGTGTATATGCTGATCCTAGTTGTCCGTTGATGGCTAGGAATTCAGGCCTGGAATGCTTACCAGCCCTAGACACTTGACTCAAGGTCAGGAGATTTTAGGACAAAAAAGCTCCAGTGAGAAGCTCATCAGCCCTCCTGTATTCTCCAGAGCAAGGCAGGGAGGACTCACAGGCTGGCTGATTTCTGGGCAGTGGTAGGATGCCTTTATAGTTAGCAGGGGCCATGCAAACCCCTGCCTCCAGAGCCCTCCAGGTTACTACCCCCTGAGCCCCAGCAGAGAAGCAAATGAGCTGGGTGTTAGCGGAGGTGGCAGTGGTGAAGTCTTTATCAATGACACCTACAGTGTGGGGACAGAAGGGAGACACATACACCAAGGGTCCCTGCTACATTGGAATCCTGGAAGGTCACCTAAGCTGAGGTGTGACTTTGGGATATATATATATATATATATATATATATATTTTCCTTTTGGTTTGCCTTGGGGTTTGGTCATGTTTTCCTGACAAGCTACAAATGCCCCTGGACCAAGGAGACATGAAGGTATGTGATGAAGGCCTTATCTGTCCTCAGGCAGCTGTCCCAGGACTCTGTCTCTGCTGGTGCTGAGAAGCCCCTCAAGCTCTACGATCGCAGGAGTATATTTGATGCTGTTGCTCAGAATAACTGCCAGGAGCTGGAGAGCCTGCTGCCCTTCCTCCAGAAGAGCAGGAAGCGCCTCACGGACAGCGAGTTCAAAGGTGGACCTCAGAGGGCTGGCTTCCTGGGAGGGGCCCTTTGCCCAAGTCTGCTCTGACTCTCAGTCTGTCTTTCAGACCCCGAGACAGGAAAGACTTGTTTGCTGAAAGCCATGCTCAACTTGCACAATGGGCAGAATGACACCATCTCTTTGCTCCTGGACATTGCCCGGCAGACAGACAGCCTGAAGGAGTTTGTTAATGCCAGCTACACAGACAGCTACTACAAGGGTGAGGAGGGTGGCAGAGTTGGGCATGGATCAGTCCACCTGGAACCAGAGGGGGGCTCTTATTCCCCTGAGCTCCTGACTCCCTGTACCAGCTACTGTTGGTTTCTCCTGGTTCTGATGGCTGCTTTCATCTTCTGCAGTTTCCTCCCTTGGCCCTGGGGTCCCTGCCTCCCTCCTGCTGATTTGGTGGTCCCTGGCCCTGGAAGTCATGACCTTTGGCCTCTCTACTACCATTCCTTTCCCCTGGGCAGTTTTGACAACTGTACCTTGCAATCTGGTACTTCTTGTTCTCAGGAGTCTCTATCCTGTCTCAAGACCTTCCTGGGTCTCCTTTGAGGATCCTGGCTTGGTCTTCTGGGGTGGGGAGGGGTCATTGACATACTTTCTGTCCTGTTCCTTCAGTAGCAGCTGCTGCCTGCCCAGGGCCCTTTCCTGGGTGTACCTGTCCCAGCCCCCACAGGACTATGATCACAAAGCCAACTGTGAGCATCCTCCACAGGCCAGACAGCACTGCACATTGCCATTGAGAGGCGGAACATGGCACTGGTGACCCTCCTGGTGGAGAATGGAGCAGATGTCCAGGCTGCTGCAAATGGGGACTTCTTCAAGAAAACCAAGGGGCGACCTGGCTTTTACTTTGGTAGGAATGCCATATGGCAGACACTTGGCTTTTTCACTTTTGCTAATGGGATGTTTGAGACAGAGGCAGAGGCAGAGGCAGAGTCAGAGACTGAGGCAGAGGGAGTTGGAGGCCCTGTGGTTCAGGGACCGCCAGTCTCACCATGAGCCCCGTGTTGGCTGCAGGTGAGCTGCCCCTCTCCCTGGCTGCGTGCACCAACCAGTTGGCCATTGTGAAGTTCCTGCTGCAGAATTCCTGGCAGCCGGCCGACATCAGCGCCAGGGACTCAGTTGGCAACACGGTGCTACACGCCCTGGTGGAGGTAGCAGACAATACGGCCGACAACACCAAGTTTGTGACGAGCATGTACAACGAGATCCTGATCCTGGGAGCCAAGCTCCACCCTACATTGAAGTTGGAGGAACTCATCAACAAGAAGGGGCTCACACCGTTGGCTCTGGCCGCCAGCAGTGGGAAGATTGGGGTAGGGAGGGAACTTTATCCTGAGTTGGGGACAGCTCAAGGTGTGGGTGGTGTGGGAGAGGATGGTGTGTGCCCATGGGGCTATTAGAGTAAGTCAGAGAGACTGTGAGCTGCTGAGCAAAACCAGCAAAGCAGACATGGCCGTTTCTGATTTCCAACTCTTCAGTATCTCCATTTCCCTGGGGTCGGGGTGGGGCTGGGGCCTAACTGGGATAGGGTTGGCGGAAACTAGGGAGAGAAAGAAAAAGTGGCGGAAACTAGGGAGAGAAAGAAAAAGTTGCTGTTGGTGTTTTTCCATGGCAAGCATGGTTTTATGGTAACAGGGAATGCCCTGAGGGGATGGTTTCGGGTAGGCCAAGTCCAAATCCAATGGGGGTATATAGATGATGCCAGGCCATAGAAGGCTGATGGAAGGGTTGGGGCTCTTGGGAGTTGGAGGAAAGGGGCTTCTCAATACCAGGGCATTCTGCAAGATTGTCCATGCTCGTCTAAGCCTCATAGGAGTCTGACTTTATGCCCTTGGTTTTATTTCTTCGATTTTCTTTTCTTTTTTCTGGCTGTCCTTCACTGAGGGATGGTAGAACTAGGGGCCCAGATGTGGTGGGTCTGATGTGGCTGCCACTAGAGTCTGAGGCAGCAGCAGGTCCATTTTGGTGGTGGTCAGGAGCAGGTGGGGGCTTGCCTGGGTGGGAAAAGATTGATTTTCCCAGCAGCATTCGTGGACTGACTGCACGGAGCTGCAGCCTTTGTGGAGCTGGGCTCCCAGCTGGTTTCTAACCTGTTCTTACGCCCAGCGCAGGTCTTGGCCTATATTCTCCAGAGGGAGATCCAGGAGCCTGAGTGCAGACACCTGTCCAGGAAGTTCACTGAGTGGGCCTATGGGCCCGTGCACTCCTCACTCTATGACCTGTCCTGCATCGATACCTGTGAGAAGAATTCAGTGCTGGAAGTGATCGCCTACAGCAGCAGCGAGACCCCTGTGAGTGGCCAGGACTGACACCCAGCCAGGGAGGGCTCCAGTTATGTTGCACCCAGCCTCACTCTAGCCCTGGTCTGGCTCTACCTGGTTTCTTTTTTTTTTAATATTTATTTTTTAGTTTTCGGTGGATACAACATCTTTATTTGTATGTGGTGCTGAGGATTGAACCCAGTGCTGCGCATGCCAGGCGAGCGTGCTACCACTTGAACCACATCCCCAGCCCTCTACCTGGTTTCTCAGGGTGAAAACCTACTGCCCAGGGCCCATGTCCTGCAGCCTCATCTCCTCCTTGTTTTCTACCAAATGCTTTCCTGATGATTTTTATACCAGAAAAATAGGAACATTTCAGAAGAGCATAGTAGAAACAATCCTCCTTTTCTAAACACATAGCTTCATTTTGATTACATAAATGGAAATCATTGCTGAAAGCAGACTCCAGCCCCTAGGTCTGCTTTAGGAACTTAGAGCATCACCTCAGATATAGGAAGCAGGTGAGTGACTTTTCAAAGCAGTGGGCAGGATGGACTATTCATTTTATTTTATTTAATTACATTTTGGCACTGAGGCCAAAATGTAATTGAATAAAATCCTATCCTCATCCCTACATAAAGACATTCCAGATAAAATGCCAAACATGAAATATAGCTATAAAGGAGTGAAAAGAAAGTATAGAAGGATATGTGTATAATCTTGAAGCAGAAAAGCCCCCCCCCCAATTTTCTTACTTAATTGTGTCTTGTGAATAGTTTTATATCTAGCACATATGGGTCTATACTTTGGCCTAGTATTCACAGTAGGGGTAAGGAGTAAATGTCCATACAAGGATATTTGAGTTATTTGCAGTTTTTGCTACTACAATGCTGCAGGCCACTTGGCCATAGGCTTAAGATATTTTCAATGAAAGATATGTGGAATTGGAATTGCCAAATTGAAAAGTATGTTCACTTAATATTTTCATAGCTACTGAATCAATGGATGTGTCTATCACCTGTAGATATACAACTGTATGCTGACCTGCATATTATCATCATCATTCTTCCTCCTCCTCCTCCTCCTCCTGCCCCCTCCCCTTCTCCTCCTCCTCCTCCTCTTCCTCCTCCTCTCTCCTCCTCCTTCCTCCTCCTCCTTCTCCTTCTTTTGGTACTGGGAGTGGAACCCAAGGGTCCTTTACCACTGAGCCACATCCCCAACCCTTTTTATTTTTTTATTTTGAGATAGGGTCTCATTAAGTTGCTAAGGCTGGCCTGCAACTTTTGATCCTCCTGCCTTAGCCTCCTGAGTCACTGAGATTACAGACGTGCAGCATCATGCTAAGCAATCTTTTTTAAAAGCTAGTTTTAAAACCATGGAGCCAAAAATGCTATCTCATTGATATCTGAATTCTCATTTTCTTGATTGCCATGAGTTAGAGCATTTTTTAAATGTGTTTATAGACCTTTCATGTTTCTTTGGTGATTTCCTATTCATAGTCCTTTGTAATTTCAATGGGACCATTTGCTTCCTTTGTTTTGGTTTATAGATGGTATCCTTAATAATGAATCAATCCTTTCTCTGTGGAAGTGTTGTAAGTATTTTATTTTCTCCCAGTCTGTCTCTTGGCTTTTAACTTCATTTATGGCATCCTTTTCTTATAAAAGGTTCTCATTTTAATAGGGTCAGACTGGTCAGCTTTTTTCTTCTCTAGTGACTTTTTCTTCTCTTGTGACTTACTTAAGGAGGATCTTTTCCACTGAAAGATTATACACATACTTTCTATATTTTCTTTTTACTTGTTTATAGGTATTTTATGTTTGGCACTTTATCTGGAATGTCTTTGTGTAGGTGTGAGGATGGCATTTTGCTTAATTATTCTGGTTCCAAATGAAGGTCTCAATGCCATCTTGTGTACTGCCTTGAAAAGCCACCTTACCTGTTTCCTCTTTCTAAGGTGATACTTCAAGCTCCTAAAGCAGACTTGGGGGCTGGAGTTTCTGCTGTCAGCAATGAAGGGCTGCCATGTGTCTCATAGGGTATATTTATAGGAGCAGAGTCCAGCAAAAGTGAAGTTTCCCTGCTCTGCCCTTTTGGCCCCCACTTGGGCCACCATGCTGGATCTGGCCTCTGTCTCAGAGTCTCAGATGCAAGAGTTCCAAGAGAGGTGGTCCAGAGAGGAAATGGCTTCAAAAAAGGACTGAGAAGTTTGACCTGGGGAAGAGATGGCTTTGGGGCTACCTCTGACATCTTCATGTCTCCAAAGACTCTCGGGGGCCAGGAGTGCGGGCTTGTCCTGGGGCCATCCAGCTACAGCTGGGATCATTTGTGGAAAGTACAGAAGGCCAACTTTACTCCAAAAATAGATGTCTACAGTTAGTTTTTCTCCATAGGCTTCTTGAGGGAGTAGGGAACTTTCTGTTTCCAAAGGTATTCAAGAAGACACTGAACAGGGACCACATTGAGAGAGCTCAACATTGGGCTGGGGCTTGACCTCCATGGCCTGGGAGAGGTCAGGATGACTGATTTTGGCTCATATATCCTGAGGACACCTCAACCTTAACAGTCTCTGGATATGAGACTTGCCTCAAAGCATACTTGTAACGACAGTATCTGGGCACGGGGCTCCTGCTATTAGAAGGGTCTGCTAGGTCCTTTCACATTTCCTGTGCAATTGTCACCCCTGCCTGATCCAGGGCTGGAAATGTGTGAAATGAAGAATCCAGAGGTTCCCTCCCGCCCCGCTTCAGCCTCTCCCCCAGAAGCCTTGTGCCTGAACCAGCTTCTTCCCATTTTTATGGGAACAGTAAGGATAAAGGGTCTCGGGAATAAGTCATCAGGGATAATGGACTCAGAATGTTGAGCAATGCTGTGGCTCCTTAAGTGAGCACTTAGGTTGTGTCCATTTTCACCTCATTCATAGTACACATGGGGACACCAAGGTCACAATGGTGGGAAAGCCAGCCAACCCACTGGCTGCCCACTAGTTCAGACCTCTGGTAACCCTCAGCTGCTGGGTGGTCTGAGAAGTGGGTGACATGGATGTGAGTGTGCCACGGGCTGGTGTAAGGCAGTTCCTGGTGGGGGAGTAACCCTTGCTTCTTTCTGCTCCTTTAGAATCGCCATGACATGCTCCTGGTAGAGCCTCTGAACCGACTCCTGCAGGACAAGTGGGACAGATTCGTCAAGCGCATTTTCTACTTCAACTTCTTTGTCTACTGCTTGTATATGATCGTCTTCACCACAGCTGCCTACTATAGGCCTGTGGATGGCTTGGTGCGGCCTAACTGTGGGCCTTGGTGGTGGGAACGGGGTGGGGATGTGGACATTCCTATAAGACCCTCATGTTCTGGGCCAGAACCTGCCCTGGACTCCTTCCTGGCTCACTGGAGTGGTGGAAGGATCATCCACAGGTCGTTATTTCCTTGGGCTCAGTCTTCCCTGTCCCAGGCCATCCTGGGCACCCACTCCTTTCCTATCTAGGCACCTCTCCTTTAGCCTTGTGGTCCTGGGAGGCTGAGCATGTAACCACTGAGGTCCCTGATTGTCTGGGAGGGGGATACTGAGAAAGAATGCAGGTCAGGAAGCAGCTGACCCCTGGACTGGGTCCAGGGTCCTGGGATGGCAGAAGGCCTCACACCCTTGCTACCCTGCTTGTCTGCCCTGTTTTATGTATTCTGTGGCTCCTAATTTGTTTCCTAGATCAGGAAAGAAGTGCAGTTGTGTTACTTCTTCTGGTCAGCCCTGGGCCATCCATCAAGTTAGCTTAAAACCAGATATATATTTTTTTTACTTCTATCAAGAGCCATGAACTTCATTGAGTTTTTGAATTGAAACTCGGTCTCATTTAATACCCAGAACACTTAATTTGCTGCTTTTATTTCTGGGACATCTTGCTTTTTTTTTTTTTAAAGAGAGAGAGAGAGAGAATTTTTAATATTTATTTTTTAGTTTTCGGCGGACACAACATCTTTGTTTGTATGTGGTGCTGAGGATCGAACCCGGGCCGCACGCATGCCAGGCGAGCGCACTACCGCTTGAGCCACATCCCCAGCCCCCTGGGACATTTTGCTTTTAAATTTAGTTTTAAAATTCAGTTTCATAGTTAGGTGAAGCCTGATTTCTATCCACCTATTAAGAACAATTAATGACTTCATTTTAAAAGAAAGGAGAAATGTACTAATAAGACAAGTTAGTGAACTAATAATGCTTATCAAACATCCACTCCAGAAAATGGTGGAAACTGCACCCTTAGGTGTGTGGGGGATGGTTTCTCTCTCCTCATCCTTGGAAAACTCTGACACTCTTGGGTGACCAGGTGTGCACCCTGGGCAGTGAAGGCAGCAGGATTCATATGGCATTGGGTCTGTGAGATGTCTCCTCATGTCCCATCACACAACTCCCAGCCAAGCAGAGCTCCCAGCAGGGACATTGCCTGGGAGACAGTAGAGCATGGTACACATGCTTCACTTAGCACCTGGGCTCTGCCACTGTGGAGAAATCAGGTCCCACAGAGAGGCCTCCTTGCAGGTGTCCCCATAACAATAATGCATTATCTTTATGTCTCTCCTTTTGGAGGCTGTGCCTCCCAGGCAGGGGCTGGGTCTTAATTACAGGGCTTTGCACCTGGTAAATGTTTGTCGAGTAAATGAGTGAATGGAGTCACCAACTTCTCTGCACCTCACAGCCTCCCTACAAGCTGAAAAACACAGTTGGAGACTATTTCCGAGTCACTGGAGAGATTCTGTCTGTATCTGGGGGAGTCTACTTTTTTCTCCGAGGGGTAAGCATTCTTTCCCACACTGTGACTTTTCATTATCACTGAGATGAAAAGCCAAAGGAATTGCTCATCACTCACTCACCTTTTTATTTATTGTATTCATAATGGCCTGGCTGGTGTTGCTGAGGGTGTGCATATGAAGCTGTTCCTTCAGGCATTGATGATTGGGTTCAGGGATTGCCTGTCCCCATTGGCCCAGGGCAGTCACTGTTGAGATAGAATGTAATGGTTCTCCTTGGCCAGCCTCCCACTGAATGTAATATATATTGGGGATTTAACTCAGGGGCTGAGCCTCATCCTTTTTATTCTGAGACAAGGTCTTGCTAAGTTGTTTTGAGCCTTGCTGAATTGCTGAGGCTATCCTTAAATTTACAATCGTCCTACCTCAGTCTCCTTACTCGCTGGGATTATAGACATGTGCCACCACACCCAGCTTGAATATAATATTTAATTACATGTATAGGGTGGAAATGTTTTAAGTAATAGGATCATAACTGATAGTCTAACTCATCAAACAGTCTGTTAAAGCTCAGAACAATGAAGGGGACCTACTTATATATCAGAACTACTTTATTTTAATTGCAAACTCATGCAAGCATATTCCTTGGCCATTCTCACATAGCAGCAGGCTTTTCTTTGGATGCAGGTCCATGGTTTGGAATTTTATGTCACCGTGCCTGCAAAAGCCAAACCTATAATGAAAATATCATTTATGTTTTCATAATAGAGAGGAGCTTAGATGCATACCAAGAGATCTGAATGCAGAATTTGAGATTATAATTTTTGACTTCTAGTCTTTTTGGTCTAAGCTATATCTACTTTTAAAAAATTCTGCTTTATTGGTGATGCACTGTTATGGAGTGTTTACAAACCACTAGACTTTGTCTTTGCAGAAACAACACTCTCTCTTTTCTCACAGAATATGTATTATAATAAAGTATAAAGCCACAGCAGCAGGTGCAGCTATTGAGCGTGAGCATGACAAACAGAGGGTTAAGCTGTGGGAGGAGGTGGAAGTGTGTGTGTGTCCTCATGGGGACCTCCCAGCCCCAGTGGCTAATCTGGTGATTAAAGTGCACTGGAGGCAGGATAGAACAGTTTAACTATAATGTTTATTTAAAGAAAAGTAAGAAAAAAAGCAATTAGAAAAAAAAATTTCCTAGTCTCTCCTTTAAATCCCAGTGATAGATATCATTTTAGTGATTTTTTTTCCTTCCTGAATTTACTTCTAGGTATAGTTGTAATTCCACTCTATATTTTTAAAACAAATCACTCCAAGTCACATAATGTCACCCCATTAGCCTGAGCCATGCTGTTCCACTCTTCATAATCTCTGTTTTAACACACTCCAGTGTCTCATTATGATGCATTTAGGAAGCATTCTGGGGGCTCCTCATTGAGTCACATCTAACATTTCCTGGGACCTTGCTCTGTCTTCTCACTTGCAGATTCAATATTTCCTGCAGAGGCGGCCATCTATGAAGACCTTATTTGTGGATAGCTACAGTGAGATGCTTTTGTAAGTGACACTTTGACTCTTATACCTCTTTTGTCCCTGAGGTGACAGAAGTCCATTCTCACTCATCCTCTTTCTTGCACCTGGCCTGGCATAAAGGTAGGGCCTTGCTAAACATGTTGTAGCAATTATGAAAGGCACTTGGTAAATATTTGTGGGATGAATGAGTACTAAGGGTTTTCCTTCTGTGCCAGATAAGTACCAGTTACTGAGATTGACTGACGGTGTCATATGACAGAGTCTAAGTTAGATGTGCCTGTTCACTTTTCCAACCATTTGTCCTTTCCTCTGCCATTCACTGGGTTAGCACTGGAAGACTGAGATGAAATAGATATGGTTCCTGCCTTCAAGGAATATCACATCTTTTAGGCAGATCTTCTTAACCTGGCTCTATTGACATTTTGGACTAGATAATTCTCAGTTGTGGTGGGGAATGGGCTGTCCTGTGCATTGCAGAACAGTATCACTGGCTTCTACCCACTAGAAGCCAGTAGCTTCCCCCATCCTCCAGCCTTGACAACCAAAAATGCCTGTGGATATTTCCAAAGGCCCTTCATTTGGTATGGGATGTACATGCCAGAATTGTTCCTATTGAGAGTCACTGCTTTAGGAAGAGATGGATAAACAAGGGCAGCTATAAAACAATGTAGATGTCCCAGGGAACCACTTTCCTTCATAAAATAAGCTAGAATCTCCACACAGCAGCATGCACGGGTGGTGGTGGTGGTGNTTGCTGTGACAAATACCTGAGAAAAATCAACATACAAAGGAAGAAAGATTTATTTTGGTGCACAGTTTGAGAGGCTTCAGTCCATAGCCAGTTGGCTGTGCTGCTTTAGGGCCTGTGCTGGCAGAGTAATTCATGGTGAGAGCGTGTGGTAGGGGAAACTGACTTCATAGCTGGCAAGAGCAAGGAGGTGGTTTCTAATCCTATGTAAGTTAGCTTGTACTTAGGGGTCATAAACTCTGTTATTTCCCACTAATCTTGAGATACTTATTTTTTAGTCCCAAAGGGCAAATTCAAGGTCTATAGGGTTAGCACAATACTGATTTGCTTAAGAGGAGTAATGTTCTCCTATGTAGGGTTATGACAATAAACTCAAGAACCTATTCCTAGAAAGACCCATTGGGATTATGTTAAAAAATACATAAATGTATGTGTGTTTACACACATTGTGTATATATATATATATATATATATGTGTGTGTGTGTGTGTGTGTGTGTGTGTGTATATATATACATATATGTGTAATATTTTGTGTATATAATATATATTACATATATATGTATAACATTTTTATTTTATCAAATCTTCTCTTGAATATAGGTAAAAACTAGTACAAAAAGCTTATAATCTAATATAGGAATTTCTTGTTCTAATTTTTGTTCTCTGTAATCCTCCTTCCCTAAGCACGTTCCATTCTTTTGGCTCCTTCTTCTGGCATTTACACAGCTAGTAGATGAGGATGTTATGGAGCTGGGGCCTTCTAAGAAATGGAGGCAGCTCAAGGACCCCTTTTCAAAACCTGATTCTTGCAATCAAGTCAGAAAGATTTCAGACATGTCACTCAGAGTAGCAGGAGTGAGTTTATTGAAGGGGTAGGAGAAGGAAAAAGGAACAGTCTCAAGACAGAGAGTGGGTTGTCTCAGAGAGGAAAGGGACAATGTTCCTCTTTTGCCCTTCAGTTTTATTGGGGATCCCAGAGAAGTTTCCAGAGAGTCCTGCCCAGGTCCACCTTTTGACTTTTGACTGACAGCAGGGTGATATCAGACTTTCAAGTACCCACTGTCATGGCAACTCTAGATCACCTTGGCCCATGCTGACTGGTTCTAATTGGATTCCTAGTGATACATTCTTACAGGTTTTATGGCTAGGAGGAACTATTTCTACCTTCCAGAGTTTCAAGATCTGGTCACAAAGCCTCCTCCTTCGGGGTAACTTGGCTTCCTCTTATCAACATTATTTTGAGCCTGCATTTCTCCTGCAGACTGAGACATAGCCTGTCCACCGAGGCCAGGCAGGGCTGCAGGTACATTGCATCTTGGAAAAGAAAGCATGTGGGGCTCAGCACCATGGGCCCATTTTACAGAATTATTCTCTGAATCTCGTGTGTTCCCACCATTCACACCTGTCAGTGCCACAACAAGGATTTATCATTTTTCTTCCCTCTGCTTCCTCTTCCATTCTTCCAGTGTGGTTATAGAAGAGTTTTTTGTTTTAATTTTTTGTTTGTTGTAATTAGTGTTTGTATTTTTATGCCTCTGTAAATATTCTTTATGATTGAGCTTTACTATATTTCATAATATTTCTTCTTTTTTCTGCTTCTTCTAAAGTGATCTTCTTTTTCACTTGTTCAGTTTGTGTGTGTGTGTGTGTGTTCTTCCCACACCTCCAAAAGACTCTTGGTACGATTTTCCTCAAAGTCAGTCCCATAAATCACATTATCAGAATCACTTTTCAATATTATGCATATTGGTAGGTATTTTTTTAATGTCTGTTAATTTGGGAATGTCTGCATGGAGGATAAATTCAATGATCTTTTTACATTAATTTACATTATATTAGATATTGCTGCTAGATATATATGTAAATAGTTTGTATTTGTGAGGGCATCTATGATGGAGTGGCATGTGAAATATAAATTAAGCCTTTCCCAGCCTTCCTGTTTCAGTCACTGACATTCCCCTGGTAAAATTCCTATAAGAAGTATTCCTAATGTCTTAGGAATTATCTGTAACCAAAGGAAATAACATTATATTTGTATTATTCGAAGTTTAAAAGGCAGGAGTTATGAATTGATGAGGGAATGCATATGAATAAACAAAGCCTTTCTCATTGTCAAAAATAAATAAATAAATAAAAGGACTGCAGTTGTAGCTTAGTGGTAAATCACCCCTGTGTGATTTTGTACTGGGTTCAATCCCCAGTACAAAAAAGGAAAAAAAAAATAAGAAAGAAAGAAAGAAAAAGAAAAGGTGGTATAATGGTAGAGGACACACAGAGATGGCAGCACTCAATGTGCCTGAGTCTCGGGTCACATCATTCCCATTCTCTCATTGTCACCTTAGAGAGAGCCCTTTCATTTCTCTCCTAAATTGTCTCTCTTATTTTCCAAACCCTATGTTTCCCTCTTTCATGGTTTATTCCCTTGTTTTAGGAGAGAACATCTTGAACCAAGGAGAGAAGGCATGTGGTGAACAAGAAAGGAGTAAAATTTCTTTTAAATCTTGCATGTCTGCATTATATCACCACAGTTGATCGATAATTTGATTGGTATAAAATTCTTTAAAACTCAAAGATATTTCTCCATTGTTTTCTAGCTTCCAGTATTATAGATGAAACCATTCTCATTCTGGATCCTCTATTAAGATGTTTTTGCTTTTTTTCTTTGTAAATCGTTTGCATCTTCTTTTAGTTCCTAGTGTTCTAAAACTTAATGATGTATTTTTAGATGGGTTGATTTTTTTTAATACTTAATGGTGTATTATAAAGGATACTTTTAAGGATACAAATAAGCAGCCAGATGGCGATACACAGGGCAAGGTCTGAAAGGGTCCCATGCACAGGCTGAGCCTGGGAGCTCTCATCTCTTTGGAGCTGGGGTGCACCACCTTCCCATCATATGGATGAACTCTCCTCAGCCCTCTTGCAAGCTTCCACGTGTTCGGCTTCATGGATGCACTCAGAACACTATCTTTTAGTTTTTCTTCCCTTTTTTGGTGGTGGTGGTTGGGGAAACCTCACTATATAGGCGTGATTGCTACTGCTAATAGATTAGATGGGGAAAGCCAGCAAGGGCCTTTTCAAATTCTTCTTGGCCTCTCTCCAGGATATGGCACAGGAGTCCTCTGGAATGACTATCAGAGAAAGGTAGGTTGGAGAATTTCTTTACGACCAGATCTAAGATAGAAAAGCAGGGGAAGATAAGGATTTTTATGACTCACTTTTGGAAGGAGTTAATGAGCCAAGAATCATGGACAAACCCCCAAAATATGTAATACAACACTGGGGTTTCTACAACTCTAAAGCTACAACCTCCTTGCCTCATTCCTCAGTTTCATATAGGCCAACTTCTACCCATGCTTACCTGAAATCTATCTAAATTCACTTGCTACTTAATTGTCAAATCCCCAATTCTAATTTACCTTATTTTTCTATAGCATTTGACAATGGTGCCAACCTCTTCTTCTTCTTTTTTTACTGATTATAAATTTATATGCAACTAATGTTGGCACAAATGGGTTGATTTTGAGTGGGGGAGGGTTGCTGGGGATAGAACTCAGGGCCTTGCGCATGTGAGGCAAGCACTCTACCAACTGAGCTATATCCCCAACCCCAGATGTGTTGATTTTTAATCTAGTATTTTTAGAATTTACTGGGATCTTTCAATCTGGAAATTTATGTCTTCTTGCTTGGGGGTATTATCTTGAATTATTTCTGGGTCTCTCTTCTGGAATTCCTATGATTTATATTTTGAATCTCCTGAACTATCTCTGAATTAGGTTTCTTAAATTTTCTTAATTTTGCATTCTCTTTATATTTGTCTCCACTTCCTGGAAGATCCAAATTAACTTTAATTTCCAATATTTCTAATGTGTTTATCATTTTTATATCATGTTTTAAATTTCTAAGTGGTCTTTTAAAAATTCTGTTCATTCCTTATTTATAGCACTCTGTTCTTTGATGGATGTGATATCTTCTTTGTTTCTCTGAGGCTATTAAACAAATTGTTT
The DNA here is from genome assembly GCF_001458135.2 of Marmota marmota marmota. Lineage (NCBI taxonomy): Eukaryota > Metazoa > Chordata > Mammalia > Rodentia > Sciuridae > Marmota > Marmota marmota. The sequence continues at coordinate 3,009,867 of NW_025999899.1, forward strand.
TAGAAATTTTTTTTCTTTTTTTTTATAGTTTTTCTTTACTCAAAGTTATTTTCCATTTGTTTGCTTGGGTTTTTTTTCCTCTCTTTTATATTAGAGATTGTCCTCAGAACATCTGGAAATTCTTGACATCTGCTTATAACTAAGAGTGGAGAATTGAAAGGTAGTTGCAGTCTCTTTTTCAAAAAAGTTAAATCTATTTTTTTCTCTTTCCACAATTGTTATTGGTGCATTATAGTTGTACAGAACGATGGGATTTGTTACTACATATTGGTACATGCACACAATGTAACAATATAATTTGGCCCATATCATTCTCCAGCACTTCTCCCCTTCCTCACTGCCTCTTACCCCCTGGTCTCTTACCTCTACTGATCTTTTGATTTTCAAGAGATCCCCACCCCTTCCATGGTTGAAAGTTATTAATGTTGGATGGGAGTATCAATTCTGAGCTTCATAGCCAGCTGATCCAGACAAACCATTTATTGGAGAATAACAAGTCAGTCTATTTAGAAATAGTTTTTCTTCTTGGTTTTGTCAAATTTCACATAGGACATTTTTTTTTAATCTTTTACCTGGAAGGAAGAAGTCTGGCTGCCAGCTTCCCAAGAACTGAGTGGGGAAAAAAGGGCTTTCTGTTACCTGTATTGTATATAATTCACAATATCCCTGGTTTTGGTAACATATCAATGCTTTCAATGGTGCTAGGTGAATTGGGGTCCAAAGACCCTTTGTTTTACTTTCTTAGGCCTCCAGTCTTATTTTTGGGCCCTCTTTACCCCCTCTGGGGATTTCTAAGCCTTTTGAAACTCCTTTTGAAGGTTAAAAGTGTTGTTCCTCAGCTTTTCTCATGTCTGGCTTTGTATTTGGGTTCTTGGGTCTGCTAAGTCACTTTCCATTTGTCCACGACTCTCTAGCTCCTCATATCCATATGTGGGAAAACCATTTGTCATCAGAGACAATCCTTTACCTATTTCCTCTGGCATCAGTTCTCATTTGGCCCAGGGTTCTGTAAATGCTGAGGAATGTTTTTTCTTCGCAGTTGAACTAGAAGACAGATTCCACTTAATGAGCCTCTTTATGGATGTCAGTTTTCAGCAGACCCACCTCAGCACAGTTGAGACTTTTTGCTGGGTTCTCTCACACACATGGGAGGTGAGGCTGTCCTTGTGGTCTTTTGTGTAAGTGCAATCAGGAGGACTTCGTGGAGGAGGTCATGAGGAACAAGGAGACCTGGGATAAATAAGAAAGAAGGGACCACAGAACAGACATGACAGGATCACCCAGATGTCTTCCACCTTGTCCACTGGACTAAGGACCTGAGGGACATTTTCTCTGGCTCTGTTGCTGAGTCTGAGGGTGTGGCCAGAAACCCTGCTATGGGTTTTCAGGAGAGCATGGCCTGTCCCTCCTCATAGGCTTTAGGCTTTTAGGTTATCAGTTGTCCCATGAGGTTTTTGTTCTTGGGGACTAAGCAGGAAGATTGTTGTGCTAAAGCAGTGTTTCTCAGCTTTTTTCCATTATTGCTTTTGAAGACATTTTTCATAACTAAGTTCCCACCCCCCACATGAAATTTTAACACCATTATTATGTGTCTGTTTATGTATGAATGGTCCATAACTTGTAGTGATTCAACTTAAAATTTTTTTGACATTATGATGGTATGCAAATCATATGCATTGAGCAGAAACTGAGCTTTATTTTTATTATTATTATTTTTTTTAGTATGGGGGATTGGACCCAGGGGTGCTTAACCACTGAGTCACATCCCCTGCCCTTTTTTTTTTTTTAATTTAGAGAAGGGTCTTGCTGAGTTGCTTAGGGCCTTGCTAAGTTGCTGAGGCTGGCTTTGAACTCGAGATCCTCCTGTCTCAGCCTCCTGAACAGCTGGGATTTTAGGTGTGCATCACCTCATCCAGCTGTGCTTTAAATTTTTAATTTGAATCTTTTCCTGTGCTATCCATATGCCATATGATACTCTGTCATGATGCTGGGCAGTGACAGGGAGCTTCAGCTTCCTGTCAAACCCATAATCACAAAAGGAAACCACCATGACTCTTCAGTGTGCTGTGTTGCTGAGCTATGATGTTCAGTAGGTAAGACATATTCAATGCATTTTCAATTTATGACAAGTTTTTCAGGGTGCAACCCCATCACAAATCAAGGAAAATATGTACTACTTTATACCCGTGCTTTATACATGACGAGACCCTCCACTCCCAATCAATTTTGCCCCTTAGGGGTGGTGATATTGCTCCCCCTGAGAATACATGGACTAAAGAAAGCAGGACAGCCGGCCTTAGCTCCTACCATGACCTGTGGTCTCAGTCTTCAGGGAGCCTGAGGACTTCTGTTCTTGGGGTGCCAGGCCTCCCAGTTACTTATAGACAGAGCTTCCTATTCTTCCACCCTCAGCTTTGTGCAGTCCCTGTTCATGCTGGGATCTGTGGTGCTGTACTTCAGCCACCGCAAGGAGTATGTGGCTTCCATGGTGTTCTCCCTGGCAATGGGTTGGACCAACATGCTCTACTACACCCGTGGCTTCCAGCAGATGGGCATCTATGCTGTCATGATCGAGAAGGTGCGTGCCCATAATCAAGTGGTTTCTCCTCAGAACCTATTTACCACATGGGTGAAATACTGTCCCATAAACTCTGTCCAGCCTCCTGGTATCTTCTGAGGAGTTGCTAGTTTTACTCCCAGCTCATCCTTGAAGAATCAAGCAGTTTGGATTGTCCTGGGTGCCGCGGCTTCCCTGAAACTTGACCCCTCTGCATCCTAGGCTCCCCTCTCCTGACTGGAGCAATAGCCATGGGGGGAAGGGCGGATGAGTCTCTTATGACACCTGAGCTAAAGAGGCCTAAGCCTCCTGCATGTTCCCTGGTTCTGCTCCAGGCCTCCTCCCAGGGCCTGGCCCTTCCCTTGTCTCCTTCCAGGGCCTGGACTTGCCTCTGATAAGTCTGCTGTCTCCCACAGATGATCCTCAGAGACCTGTGTCGGTTCATGTTTGTCTACCTCGTTTTCTTGTTCGGGTTTTCCACAGGTAATGGGCTTGGTGGGGGCTGGTGGAGGGCTCCAGCTCACCTTGATTTCCTGAGGCTTCTGCCATGGGCTGGGTGGGATGGACAGATGTGTGCCTGTGGGTCATAGGGTGGATGGACAAAGAACACACAATGAGCCCCAGAACTTGGAAATGGGATTCATAAGATGGCTTTGGTAGTTTTTGAGGAAGGAAGTGCTGTTTCCCTCTAGTGATGTTGCATTTTGGTTCAGTCATTTCTTCCAACTTTTCATTTCATCATTATTTCAGACTTAATGGCAAGTTTTAAGAATAGTACCAATAACTTCTCTGTATTCCTCACCCAGATCCCCCAAATTTTACCAAATTTAAAAATCACTCTCTATCTACCTACACACACCCACACACAGACACACACATACACACACACACACCTACCTCACGCTTCAAAACCCGAGAATAAGTTTCACAAGTACACATTGATTTGTACATTTAACATTTTTTCTAGCACATAATGATAAAGTTCTTATTATAACAAAGCAGTATATTAAGACAATTTTCTGATAGTTTAGAAGAAGGAGTACTTTAAAAAAACCACACACACAGGTCTTTCATGGCTGAGCAGCATTCCTGCTGCAAACCCATCCTGGGGTAAGGGCTGTATGTCAGGGCACCTGGGGACTTGGCTTCCATCCAGTTTCCCCCATTCTCTCCATGGCCTGCAGCGGTAGTAACACTGATCGAGGATGGGAAGAATTACTCTGAGCCGGTTGAGTACACATCACATAGGTGGCGGGCTCCTGGCTGCAGGCCACCTGACAGCTACAACAGCCTATACTCCACATGCCTGGAGCTGTTCAAGTTCACCATCGGCATGGGTGACCTGGAGTTCACGGAGAACTATGACTTCAAGGCTGTCTTCATCATCCTGCTGTTGGCCTATGTGATTCTCACCTACATCCTCCTACTCAACATGCTCATCGCCCTCATGGGGGAGACCGTGAACAAGATTGCACAGGAGAGCAAGAACATCTGGAAACTGCAGGTGTGTCAGTGGGGTGTGCTGCTAGGAGGTGTCTGTGGCTGTCTGCTGGCTGTCACATAGTTGAACACATGAGCTCCTGTGGTATTTGGGGAGGGGGTGGAAAGCCCAGCCAGGCCAGGGATGAGCAGCGGCACCCCTTAGCTGATGCCCTTCCCACAGGGTTCTCTGCTGAGCATGGGCTGCACAGCATTGGGTTAGCTTAGCGGGTGTTCATAGATGTTGTTTGGCCATGGACGGGGCAGCCCTGGAGGGAAGGAGATGGAGTGCTCAAACCTGTGGGGTGTCCACCACAGAGGAACTTGATCTGGGGCAGACACTGGAGATCAGACTCAGGGTGCAGCTCACATGGGGAAGAGCTCCAAGAGCTCCTGTCTGAGCCCTGTGGTCCACACCTTCTTCCCCAACTACTGCAAAAAAAAAAAAAAAAGATCACTCTTATTAAGTGGAATTTACCCAATGATAGGTCCTGTTCTAAGTGTTTTGCTCACCTGATCTCATTTAATCCTCCCATTCAATGGAGTGGATTCTATTACTATCCCATTTTTGGGTGAAGGTGTTGAGGGACAGAGATGTCAGCCACTTGTGTTCCAGGCCACACAGCTGGTAAGTAGCAGAACAAGGATTCAGACCAGGTGCTCTTGCTTCTGAGGTCCTGCTCTTAACTATCACCCTAGGTTGTCCTTTCATGAGCTCCTCAGGGAAGGGTCTGGGACACTCCATATCCCAGCTCCCTGATATGGAGGCTGAGCTCCCTTCCTGGAGTGTGCACCTGCCATGCTATGGAGACAAACCTAGTGTAGAAGGTCCCTGAGGTCCAGCTTGGAGGCATCAGGGACAGGGAGAGCCTCTGGAGGGGCTGAATCCTGGCATCCAGCATGGGCAGCCAGAGTGGTCCCTGATGAGCCCTCTGCCTCTCTGCACTTTGTGTCTTCCTGCAGAGAGCCATCACCATCCTGGACACGGAGAAGAGCTTCCTAAAGTGCATGAGGAAGGCTTTCCGCTCAGGCAAGCTGCTGCAGGTGGGGTACACACCTGACGGCAAGGATGACTACAGATGGTGCTTCAGGTAACGCCCAGGCAGAAGTGAAAGCCATGGAGCTCCAGGACCAGTCATGGGTGCCAGGGGCCCTCCTGGAGCCAGTTGTGGGTACAGAGGCTGCCTCAGGATCTTTTGGGACCTGTTGTAGGCCAGCTGTAGGTATGAGGGTGACCCCAGAGCTTAGCAGTGGGCATAGGAGATCCACCTCAGATCTCAGCAAAGAGGGATGCAGACATTAAATCTTAGAAAATGTGAAATGTCCAGAAGGGACCACCTAGTGAGGAAGGCCAGGAGCAGGAATCCAATAGTTAAAGTCCTTGGGCCTCATGGTATGGTTAGGGAGGGGGTGCTATCCAAAAAGTAGGCCCTCTCCACCAGCTGTGTCTCCATTCAGATCAGTGGGTTTTTGGGATCCGGAAGCTGCACATGGCCCTGAGGCAGCCAGCTCCCTGACCTCTCTCCTCCCCTGCAGGGTGGACGAGGTAAACTGGACCACCTGGAACACCAATGTGGGCATCATCAATGAGGACCCTGGCAACTGTGAGGGTGTAAAGCGCACCCTGAGCTTCTCCCTGAGGTCAGGCAGAGGTAAGGCATGCAGGTCCATGCTGTGTGTGGAGGGGCCCTTTGCTGGTGGCCTGATGTTGGGCAGGTGGGTCCCCTACTCCTTGCAGGCCTTTCTTACCCCCTCAAAGGACCTGGGCTCTGTAACAGCCCTGTCACTGTGCAGAGGCCCAGGGAGGTCCCTCCAAGGAGGCTGCAGGATCTGAACTCAGCCCAGGTGAGTTCTTGATTTATGCTGTGAGAATAATTCCAGAATATGTTAGAAGAAGACACAAGCAAAGATTTATTTAAGGACAGCAAATGTATCCACACACCAAAGGCAGGGGCGGATGCCTTTCAGAGAAGAGCAGAGTAATGATGGGTCCAGGGTTGAGTCCTCTGATGATATATATGATTCTTTTGGGAAAAAATGTACAGATTTTCAGGCAAGCTTCTTTGAAGATCAAATCCCATATGAATCACTTGCTATTTGGGGTTCAGAATGTTTCTTATTGATTGAGAAGTCTAGCCATAAATCAGTTGTGGACATATTGTGTAGGTCTTTGACTCTGGTGACATTTAAATTGATTATGCTTTTTGTTCTGGTTGGTCTGCCATAAACATACACTGTGGTATTTTGTTGATCTAACTAAATCTGGATGTGTGTCTACTAAGGGTCTCTTTTTCTGTCTCCCTGAGAGCCCACCTATCTCAGTCCCAAATGTCAGCCATCCACACACACTCAGCTGTGGGTGCTCTTACATGCCCTGGTATATGCCTGTGCAGCTGAGCACTTGGTGTTCCAGCAATTTGGTTGTGCCAGCCTGGCCCAGGCACTGTCCCCAGTGCCCAGAGGAAGCAGCTCAGGTCACTTTCCACTCCCTGGAATGGTCAGTGGGTCAGGGATGCCCTGGCTCTGCTCCTCATAGCCCATGTGTGCTGTCACAGCTTTGTGAGGCTAGAAGACACAGACAGATACATGGGAACACTTCCTTTACACAGAAGCCTGGGGCAGGTGGCGGGGTTAAGAAAAGGGTACACATGGAGGAAAAAAATAAATAAATAAAGAACCAACAAAAACCCTGGGGAAAATTACGACCAGAAAGCAAAGCCATCTAATACTTTGATGGTAAGCACTTCACAGTAAGCAACAAATTCAGGGTCTGCGGACATTTATTTAAAAATGAAGTGGACATAGTTTATATAGAACAAAGTTTGAGTTGTATTTATACAGGTGGGCCACTGCACCCAACTTAAAATACGCACATTTTAAATGTACAGTTTTGTAAGTTTTGACAAACATACATGCGCACTTAGTCAACCACCACCCTACTCCAGATATAGAGCCTTCCCATCATGTCAGAAAGCACCCTGAAGTCCTTTCAATTTCAAATTCAAGGACTACCTTCTGGGTAGTCTATTTCACCCTCTCCAACCTAGGGAACTGTCTAATTTCTGTCAGTGTAGATTTGTTTTCTATCAGCTTTTGTTTACCTGAGAATGTCTATTTCATCCTCAGGTTTGTTTCACTGGATATGGAAGTCTGGGTTAACAGGTTTTTATTTTTATTTTTTTTTTTATCTCAACACTTTGTTTCTTCACTTGCCTTGCCTTCTGGGAGAAGTCATCATTATTTGATTGTGTTCTCGGGTATGTAGTATGTCCCTCCTGCTCCCTATCCCCCACTGCTTTTAAATTATTTTCTTTATCTTTAGTTTTCAGCAGTTTTACTAAGGTATACGTAAGTATGATTTTCTCTGTTTTTCTTTTTTTCCTGATTAGGGTTTACTGAGATTATTGGATCTGTACATCAATATGTTTAATTAAATCTGAGAAACTACACACATTGCTTGACTCTCCTTATCTTTTCTTTTTGGGACTCCAATGACATGGGTATTAGACCATGTGCTATTGTCCTGTAGATCTGAGGCTTTGTTTATTATTACTCATTTTTTCCTCTTTGTTTCTCATATTTAATAATTTATTTTGATCCATGTTCACATTTAATGTCCTTTCCATAGCCATCTCCAAATTGCATTTAATGTTATCTAGTGAATTCCATATTTCAAGTAATGGGCTTTTTGGTTTTAGAATTTCTATTTTTTAAAAATATTTCTCATTTCTCTGCTGAGATTCCCTAGCTATTCCCTCATGAAAACTATATTTCCCTTTAGTTATTTTAACATATTTATAGTAGCTTCTTTAAAAATTCTGTCTGCAAAATCCAATATCTGAGTTATCTTGGGGTAAGTTTCTTTTAACTGCTATTTTTCCTGACTATGGGCTGGCTACATTTTTTCTTCCTCTTCCTTCCCCACCCCCTCCACTCTCCATCCCCCCTGTCTCTTTATACTTTATATTTAAAATTGTACACTGGGTATTGTAGATAATATACTGTGCAAACTCCAGATTCTATTACCTTCATTTAAAGAATATTGAATTTTTATTCAGTTAGTGGTTCAGTTACTAAGGAATCACCTTGAATTTGTGTAGGCTTAATTTTAAATGTTGGTATGGCAGATCTGTGGAAATCCAAAAGTATATTCTTGTGAAAATCCCAAAGTATATTCTAAGCCCATTGAACTCGTAGGACTCAACCTCTGAAATTTGTCTCCACTGAGGATCTTGTTAAAGCTTGGTTTTAGATTTTGTTAGTATGGATCTTGAGTAGGCTCAGTCTAGATCATGGCCATTACTTTTAAATGGAACCTGTCTTGTGTCTTCACTTGATACTCAGAGTATTTAAAGGAAGGTAAGGAGACCTCTCCACTCTGGTTGGGCTCCCCTAGTATTAGGCAATATCTCCCCAGGATTGCTCAACCTTTAATATCTTTGTCTGCCCCCACCTCCTTGTACTGGGAATTGAAGTCAGGGCACTTTACCCGTGAGCTATACCTCCAGTCCTTCTTATTTTGTGTTTTGAATCAGAGCCTTGCTAAGTTGCTGAGGTTGGCCTTAAACTTGTGATCCTCCTGCCTCAGCCTTCCAAATGATTGGGATTAAGGTATGCGCCCAACTTCTGCTTCACTTTCAACCCCATAAGCTGCCACTCTCTAGTAAGGCTCATGAGCAAGCACAGCCCAGATCTCAGCCAAGGACTTTTGGGGAACCAGCCACCTCAAAGCCTTCTGAGCTTCCACCCCATAACTCCTTCTTCCTCTTCTCCTATGCCTGCCTCCTGGAGTCTACCTGATTCAGTTGCCCCAAACTCCTATTTCTTCTTCCTCAGCTCAGGGGTAGTTCCATGTTCTGCTGGGATTGCCGTTCACTGCACTGTAAATGGGGAAATTGTCTCTAAGCAGATAGTCATGGCGATGGTAGTGCTTGCCTGTGAATTTTACTTCTCTCGAGGTTCACAGGTTTTCACTGTCTGTTGTCCGAACTCAAACACCTTTGCAGCATGTATTTGCCCAGTTTTATAGTTGTCTACAGCAGGATGGCTAATCTGGTACAAGATGCTGCATTATAGTTGGAAGTAGAGAACTATTTCAAGAAAAGCTTGTTTTTGGAAAACTACTCAAGTGCTTCATCAGTTTTCCCACAGGTCTCCTATAGTCCTGTGAGGTTCCTATGAGTCTAATTGGAAGGACTTCCTGTGTCACATCCTAACACTTAGGACGATTATCTCTTCTTCAGTTGTTAGCTGAACTAATTTTGCTGGGGAGCTATTTGAAGATGGTTTTGCATGTGATTTGAGCAGTTTTTAATATCACTCTTATTGATTTCATGAAATCCACATCTTTTAGAAGATGCAGCATTTCACTTTGCAGATGATTTTTATTGTGTTTGCATGACATTGTTGGCTGTTTACAACATTGCACATTCACTGTGATATTAATAAAGACATTGACCCTGTGAAAGGGATGCACACATCTGTATTAATTGGAGAAGAGATGGGGGGCGGTTAATTTTCCACTTAAAAATTAATTAGGGAATATTCCTTGGGGATTTTGCTTCCTACTTTGTAGCAGGAGAATAGCCAACTATTTCAGATAATAGGATTCTTTCCTCACCAAACAGTGTGTGCAATAGGAAGGGGTGAGGGAATGCAGGAGGGAAGGGCCAGTAGAAAAGTTAGGGAAACATGTGGAGGGTCTTAGCATCAGAAATGTGGTAAGCAACATTGGAAGGCCCATTCATCTTCTGAGGGACCTGGAACTGGGGTTAGGCTGATAGTGCTGAGGCTGGGTGTCCCCACCACCAAGCCATGGTATCCCCATGGCACCTGGCCTGTCTCACAGCACCTGGCCTGTCTTACAATGTACCTCCTGCTTCTATGCCTGGGTTCCCTGAAGAATCCTTCATCAGCAGTTGGTGCTGGGATCAGACTGGGGTTGCAAGCCAGTGTCAGCCTGAGGGTCTGGAAACTTCAATTGGAGTAGTCACAGTGTGACTAGCCTCTGGCAGCCTGATGCCTCTGAGCTGTGGTCAGTGTTGGATACCAGCACAGGGGCCTACATCGTGGCCTGAGGATGATATGTGTGAGTTCAGGCTGGTTTTCCAGAGAGGTGAGATTCTAGGTGGCCAATAAGAGGGCTTGACAAATCAGGGCTCTAGCAAATGAAAGGAGAAAACACACAACCTACCTTCTTGGCTGTCATTCCTCTGAGGTGATCAGAGGGTAGAGGTGACCATGGGGGTGACAACTGGGTCTTCCTCAGGAGCTCCCTGGGATTTCAGACCATATTTGAGTTCCCCATTTGAGGCCCAGTGTTACATGTTTTCCTCAGCATAGTTCCTAATCTTCTAAGCCCTGGTGAGTCCTGGACCCTAAATTCCTATCCTTTGGTTGGTGTTCATTACTGTAGAGCTGACCCAGTGTGGAGCCACTCATGCCCCGTGTTGCTCTTTGGGTGCCTCCTCTATCCCCCACCATGGCAGGGAATAAATGGAAGCTTGCAGAGTCTCCCTGGGTGGATTCTCATGTGGTTCTTACTTGTCCAAATGGACGAGGCTCCTTGAGCAGCTGAGGGAAGAGAAAACTGCACTGATCCAGGAACCACAGGAAGCATCAGCATGCCCAGACCTCCTTCTGTTTGGGGATTAGTGAGGCCACAAAGTGAATGTGTGTTTGTCTTGCTGCATGCAAGGTAGCAATGATGTTTTATCCTTTAGTTTCAGGGAGAAACTGGAGGAACTTTGCCCTGGTTCCCCTTTTAAGGGATGCAAGCACTCGAGATAGGCACCATGCGCAGCCGGAGGAAGTTCATCTGAAGCACTTTGCAGGATCCCTTAAGCCAGAGGATGCTGAGGTCTTCAAGGATTCCATGGCTCCAGGGGAGAAGTGAGGGACCCCCACCTGGGGTGCTCTCCATGCTGGGCCTTTTGATGCCCCACTGCCACGGAGGGGCTGTTCAGGGAACACCAGTGCCCTGTCAGCAGTGTGACCCTCTCAGGGCCTGCTCAGGCACATTCCTAGGACTGCACTGGACCTGCTGTGGGAAGTGTGGTTGGGTGTGTGGGGAGAGACATGCATCCACCCACCGCTGTCCCAGATGAATCTTCAAACAGGAAGCCATCTGCCTTTCAACTTCTCACTGATTTCATTAAACAGTGTGAAGGGTAAGTCTGTACTTGGACATAGCTTAGACCCTTGCTGCCTTTGATCTTCATGTTACTGGGAATAAATGGAGTCCATAAAAACACCTTTGATGAGAACAGAACATTTCCTTCGCTGTTGAAAGCTGAAGCTCTTACTCTCTGTATTGTGTTAATATCTCACCCGCCCAGAGCAGTCTCATTGGGGGATATTGTTTGATCCCCAGAGAAGGTGGGGAATGCTTCTCCCATTCCTAACTCCAGCAGAATGTCCCAAGAGTGTCTTTATTTTTTAGGGTGAAATATCAAAGTTCCCCAAATATTAGCTCTATTGTTGTTCAGATAAAAGCCCAGAACCATGTTCCAAGGGACACATGGAGGGAAGTTTCCAATGATCACAGTCCTGCACCCCTGCAATGCTAAATGCTTCCACCCCATCCATTTTGTCATCCATCAAATAAATAAATACATATATATATACACACATACGTGTTATAACAAGTGTGAACTTTGTGCCAGGTGTTGGACTGGCACAGTACACGGCTCTGTGTAGTCTGTTTATGTAATATGCATGTGTGTGTGCGTGTATGTGTGTGTGTGTGTGTGTGTGTACTACCCCATATGGCAGGAGTCTCTGTCTTTCTTTAGTTGTTACCCATGGGCAAGGATGTTACCTCACAAACACTATAGTCAGCAAACTATGGTCCATGGGCCAGATCTGCCCTGCACCTGTTTTTTTTTTTTAATTTTAAATTTGTTTAAAATGTAATTTTAAATTTGTTTTCATTAGTCATACATGACAGCAGAATACATTTATGCACTTTGATATATCATACATAGATGGGATATAATTTCTCATTTTTCTGAGTGCACATGTTGTAGAATCATATTGTAGTCATATATATATATATATATATATATATATATATGGCAATAAGTCTGTTTCATTCTATTATCTTTCCTATTCCCAAAACCTCCCCCTCCCCTCCCTTCATTTCCCTCTACCTAAACTAAGGTAACTTTATTTTTCTCTAGTGCCCCCCGCCTTGTTGTGAATTAGCATCCGCATATTAGAGAAAACATTCAGCCTTTGGTTTTTGGGATTGGATTATCTTGCTTAGCATGATATTCTCCAATCCATCCATTTACTGGCAAATGCCATATTTTATTCTTCTTTAGAGCTAAATATTATTCCATTGAATATATAGACCACATTTTCTTTATTCACTCACCTATTGAAGGACACCTAAGTTGCTTCCATAGTTTAGCTATTGCCTGCACCTGTTTTTATGAATAAATTTTCATAAAATTTCATTTATATACTATCTATGACTGTATTTGTCAAAAAATGCAGAATTGAGTATTTGCCAGAGACTGAGAGACTCATAAATCCTTTATGAGTTTATTATATGGCCCTTTATAATGAAGTTTACTAACTCTTCCTGATACTGAAAGCTTGGTCTTGTCCCCAGTGCCTATCTAATAACGAGGTTGAGGGTTTGATAAAAAGGAAAAAGAAGTTTCATTGCTTTCCTGGCAAAGGAGAAACACAGGGCACTCCTGTCCCAGAGGCTGTGATTTGAACTGTCAGGGGACATGGGGATTTTACCAAAGGGATACAAGGCTACATTCCAGCTGTGCCCTGTTGGGAATCATAATTCATTTGTAGGCTTGAATTTAGTCTGTTTTTTTTTCAGACCTGCTGGTGCCAGCGCTGAAATACACATTCCTTCACTCTTGCGGTCTGTGGTGCATGGGTTGTGAGCTGAAGGACAGATAACTTGGCCTAGGAGTGGAGGAAACTTCATCTTTCTTCCTCCATGATTAAGGAGGAGGAAATGGAGAAGAGGAAGGGAAAAAAATCAGTTTTAAAATAAGTTGCAGTGGCAGAGCAACAGGCTTATATTTGAAGCAGAAAGCGTTCCCCTATTATCTTCCTTTATGGGATAGAACTTAAACAAATGATCCAGGAGCGAGATCTATCCTAGATGTGTGTGTGTTGTGTGAATATCTGTGGATTGTGGAATGAGCTGCTTAGATATGAAATTGGTGGACATTGATTGGTTCAGGAAAGGATGTATGGCTTTAGCTAGGGCTGGGTTTGGACACTCCATGAGAGATGAATCTGGAGGAAATTCTGAGGCTCTTCCTCCATGATCTCCAGCGTCACCTCTGCTCTACACATGGTGCCCCACAGAGGAGTCTGAGGGCTGCCCATTGAGGTGCTGTGGGTGAAGTGAGGTGTGTGTGGAGGAGGAATAGAGACTGATGGCATGTATGGAGCACAGAGGAAAGTGCTTGGTGTGTGTTACCCTTTAAGCCTCATAACAGCTCACGAAGAAGCTATTATTAGCTCCATTTTATAGATAAGAAAATCAAGGCACCAACAATTAGTAAGGTTACACAGCCAGTAAACAGCATTGCCTGGGTCTGAACCCAGGCAACCTGACTCCAGAGCTCTGTCTAAACTGCTGTGTCAGCCCCCCCTGGGGCATGCTGACTGATGCCCGGGTCAGAAGGGAGAGCAAGGGCCCCGGATGTCTTTACCTGTAGGCCTGTCTCAAAAAATGTGTAGATGTCAGATGTCTACAAATTGTTGCAAATTGGACTTACTCACACTGGAAGGAATCCTGTATTGCATTCCTTTGCAAAATGAATGATTAAAATGTTTTGTATAAATCTAGGGTTATTTAAATAAGGATGTACTTGCATCTGGCCCATTCTTTTTTTCTTTTTAGATGAATCAACCATCTTTAGAGCAGTTTTAGGTTCATAGCAAAATTGAGCAGAAGAGCAGATTTCCCAGGTACTCCCATCCCTCCCCCTAGCCTGCCCTATAATTGACATCCTGCATTAGAACTGATGAGCCTACACGGATGCATCATTATTATCCAAAGCCCATTAGGCTTTTCCTTGGTGGTGTACATTCTCTGGGTTTTGGCAAACATATAAGTATAAATATTCACCATTACAGCATCACACAGAATAGTTTTACTGCCCTAAAAATCCTCTGTGCTCCTTTAATTCATCCTTCCTTCCCCTAGCCTCTGGAAACCACTAATCTTTTTACTGTCTCTATAGTTTTACCTTCCTCAGAATGTCATGTACTTGGAATTACACACTATATAGCCTTTTGGGATTGTCATCTTTCACTAGTATTATGCACTGTGGTTTCCTTTGTATCTTGATAGCTCATTTCTTTTTGGCACAGAATGTTATTCCATTATCTGGATGTATCACAGTGTATTTTTCCACTCATCTCCTTAAAGACTATTTCCAAGGGTTGGCAATTACAAATAAAGCTGCATAAACATTCACATCCAGGTTTTTGTGTGAACATAAATTTTCAGCTGCTTTGAGCAAATATGGAAAAGCACCATGGCTGGGTCATATGGTAAGAGCGTGTTCAGTTTTGTAAGAAACCACCAAATTGTCTTACAAGGAGGCTTGACCATTATACATTCCCATCAGCAATAAATGGGAATTCTCTTTCCATATCCTCGCCAGCATTCAATGTCATCATTTTTTATTTTGGCCTTTCTAATAAGTGTGAAATAAACAGTCTTTTTCTTTTTTCTCTCTCTCTTTAATGTTTTCTTTTAATCTAACAGGAGTAGCCAATGTGTTGTATGTATTTACATTTTAGTATATTATATTTTTGCTCAGGTCATGTTCTTTTTCAATTTTCTGGGCTTTTTCTTTGCTAATACTCTCATACAGCAAAATGGCAAAAAGAATGAAATAAAACAAAAAAATCTTTGTTTTACACGATGTTATTATTGATTTATGTATCTGCATTCTTTAAATATTTTATTTATTTATTTTTCATTTATGCTAGGGATTGAACCAGGGCTTCAGGCATGCTAAGTATGTGTTCTACCTCTGAGCTACACTCCCCAGCCCCGATTCATTTATTTTTAATTGGCAAGTGTACATTGTATATATTTATTCGCTATATGATCTTTTGATATATCTATACATGGTAGAATGGCTAAATTAAACTATTTGTTGTATCGTCTCATGTGCTTACCATTTTTTGTGGTGCCAACATTAAAATCTACTCTCAGCAGTTTTCAAGTTTATTGCTCTCTATCTTTGCCTTCAAGTCCCTCCCTCCAGCACCTGGAAGCAGATGAGCCACACCCAGAATCCTGAACAGGGCTGGGGCACAGCTCTCCTAGCCCAGGAACAGCCATGTCAGGCTATCATGCAGATGTAGAAGTATCCTTTTGTGATCATGGTCAGGATCAGTCTGTTCAGAGCCGAGAAGGGCAATGGACTCTGCCTAGCTTCCCCTCCTTCCTCACAGCACCAAGTGAGGCATTTCCTGACACATCATTATTACCCAAAGCCCATTAGGCTTTTCCTTGGTGGTGTACATTCTCTGGGTTTTGGCAAATATATAAGTATTTTGGCAGATATATAAGTATGTTTCCTCTCCCTGCCTATACCTAACCCAGAGGACCTCCTCTCTCTCTATCCCTGGGGAGGTGGAACCTGTGGACTTGTCACTTGGGCCTGATTTCTGTGGGGCCTTGGGAGGTGTGGGGAGGGGGGAGGTGTGGGGAGGGGGGAGGAACAGATCTTGGTGTGTCCTCCCTGGGCATTTTAGCAGGCAGGAGGATGGCTTCTACAGATAGACCCTGCTGACTAGGGCTTCCACTCTGCCCTCAGCCTGGCAGGATGGGGACTCAATTGCGGGTATCTTGGCAGAATCTAGGAGCTGCCTGATGTTCAGACCTCTGAGGGTGGGTCAGGGCAGGAATATTCAGAGGCTGCCCTTCTGCTCTCCCTGCCAGCAACCCACCCCAGGCTGGGCCCCTTCTCCCCTGATGTTCTCCTTCATACATATGGCCAATCTGAAAGACCCCTTCCTGAATCTGTGGCCTCTCTGGGCTCTGGATGTTCTATCCACTATAAGAGGAGATTCTGGGTCGCTGAGGAAAGGTGAGCACAGCATCACTCTTGGCAATTACAAGGGACCAGGATCTGGGTAGTGGAGGGCTCCTAGGCATTGGGGCCCCTGGGAATGAGCCCAGTGGTCAGGCGTGTAGCCATCAAGGGTAGGCAGGCAATGCTCTCAATGTTCTATGGGAGCTGAAGGCATGGTATATAGAGGTGGAACTTCAGGCTCTACACTCCTGTGACTGTGCTGTGTAGACAGACCCCAAACACAGGACAGAAGTAGCAGTGGGGCAAGCATCAGTTAGATTGACAGGCAGAGGCACTGCATTTTGTTTAAGGTGCTGGATCAGCTACCTGCCTGGCAACAGAGGTGACAGACAGCATCTATACCAGGCCATTGGCCATGTGCCCTGTGAATCTATGCCAGCGTAGCCCCGTGTGACTAAGGAGTCAGGGCTGACCCCGTGGCCTGGGGCCACTTGGCAGGCTGTACCTCACTCTGTAGCCCCGTGTCTGTCACCTACTGAGTACACATGTTGCCCCAGGCTTGTCCCTGTGCCTGGAACATGCAAGGGCCTCTGGCCTCTGAGCCTCTGCTGATGCAGCTTTTGACTTGTAGATGCCTCCCTCTTTCCAAGCCCAGCCCCAGTGTTCCCTCTGTCTGAAACCTATGCCCCACCTCCCCATTAGAGGACTTCCTCCCCCTTTGTTGGTCCTTACGGCCTGTCTGGCACATTATGGTTTCTGCTCCAGCCAGTCTCCCATGGCCCACAAGTTCCTTGAGGATGGAGACTGCCTCCTCCCATTCTGAATCCCTCCTGGCTCCCGGATTTCCTGCCAGGGTCTCCCATGTGGACTCTCATGACCTGGGATTAACTAGGACTAAGTGTGGACTACATATTTGGGGTGCGACTGGATTTTTCATGGAGCAGTGCCTCTTTCTCTGTTAGCTGGCCTGGATCCTGCAGAGGGGGCTTGCCTTATTCCTTGCTGGGCACAGTGCATGCCTTTGGGTGGGGATCTTTTTAAACCAGCTCCCTCCTGGTCCCTGAGAATAAGCACTAACACAAGGAAAATGTCAACACTGAGGTTTGGCAAAAGCCTCATCTGCAGGATCCTGAGACAGAAGCAAGCTAGGAGGGGTGAGGGGCTGAGTCAGCAGAGGGTCCATGAGTAACAAACGGGGTGGCGGGGACTATGCTTCACCCAAGGTTGGGCTATGATGGTGGAGTTTCAGCTTAGTAAGAGATTTCAAATCACAAGCAGGAACTTCAGGATCCCCTTGTCTTAAACTGCAAAAGCAGTCCCTCTTCATCCACAGTGGCAAGCCCGCTCTGCCCTGTAGTGGCCGCAGGTCCTGCTCTCATGGCCTGAAAGCATGACCCTGCCTCCAGCCACCTCCCCAGGCCTGGCAGGTTGTGGTGATGAGGGATTAAGGGGTTTGTCTCCTGAGAGCAGTTGGGAAAGTCCCTGCACCATCACCATCAGCAGATTCTGTCACTCTGTCCCTGTCACGTCTTGCCCATGTCTTGCCTGCAGGAGCAGCTGTGTAAGCCCTGACTCAGGCTGTTCTCCACCCCCTTCCCAGCAGAGGCCTGGGCCAGGAGGGAGGGCACAGAATCTTCCTGTCACGTTCAGGCCTCAGAGAAAGGTGGCCCAAATAGTTGCTGGGAGAATAAACTGTCATGACAATAGCTGTCACAGTTTGCTCTTTCTGCACTCTGGGCCTTGTTCTACTCCTTTCTATTTGCTCTCTCATTTAAGCCCCACAGTAACCTTGCAAGGTAGGTTAGGTACATTTCCCAGATGAAAAAATTGAAGCTTGGGAGAAATGACTTTCCCAAGATCATATGGCCAGGAAGGGGTGAGGCTGTCTGACTGAAGATTCATGATGAATGAGTGGAAATGATTGAATGGGGACTTCCTCTGTCTCTGAGGAACCTGATCCCCTGGGACTGCTTTGAAGGACAGATGCAAGTCTTGGGGCTGGGCACCGTGGGGTCAACCACATCAGTCCTGAGCCTCCCCTGCAGGGGTCAGGGTAGAACATTTGAAGGTTATTATGCCCCACCACCTCGGTGATCTCTTTGACACCACATCCTCATCCTTGGGAAGAAAGTTCTCTATTATGATTCCCACTCAATTTTGATGGGACCTACCTGCCAAGCATCAGATACAAGGCAGGAAGGTTGGGACCAGAACATCAGTCTTGTGCCAAAGAAGGTGCCTCCCCTGCTTTTTCCCCTGTGGGTGAGGCTGCTGTGTGGGCGTGGGGTGATTCACGTGGAGCACGTGGGTGGTGGGCGTGGCCTGCCTGGCGCCAAGGGCAGGTAACCCAGCCAGTTCTGCTTCTGACGCCTCATTCCAGCCATCAGCAGTCCCTGTGCCTGCCATGAAAGCCTCTCGCTGCCTTGGCCGCAGTCCCAGCGGGGGGCCTTGGGCCCCCGACATGCGGTGATCTCAGGACAAGAGCTGCCGCCACCACCACCCAGGACCTCACCAGGTAAGTCCTCACCATCCAGGGCAGCTGGTATCCTCCAAGGCACATGGGGGGGCCTAGGGTGTGGGCCTAGGGGTTGCCTGAGCCTTGTCTGCTCATTTTCAACACCTTGGGGAAGTCAGGAAGGAGCCTGGGCTCCAGGAGGGGAAACCCAGAAGCAAGCTCATAGCTGCTGTGCCATGTGAGAAGATAGGTTCCAAAGGACCCAGGAACCCTGAATTTGGGAACCCTGAGGAGGGAGATGATTTTGCAGCTGTCCAAGGCCAGAGGTGAAGCTTCTGTTTCCCTTGGTGGGCTCTGGGATTGCAGTTCTCGGGGGCAGAAGTGTGACAGGAGTTGAGGAGGGGATGAAGTGGTTCAGTGCTGAGGAGGGACAGGGCCCAGGTACCTCACAGGTACCAGCAGCCCTGGGGTCTCCCTGTGGTTGCCAGGCCATGTCATTTCAATCACTGTCAGGGCTTTGGGGGTGTGATATTCCATTTCTTAGGTGATGAAGCTGAATCCCAGACAGAGGGATGGCCAGGGCAGCAAGAGAGGCCAGCAGGTGAGCTTACAGGGTTTATGGGGTGATTCAGCAAGCTAATTATAGCTGCTGTAGCCCAGTTCAGATTGTCCTGGCCCTGTCCTGTCCTGGCTGCCCACACTCATAGGGAGAGAGGATGGAGTAATCCACGCCATGGGTTAGGGTTAAAGGATCCTTGGGGATCATTCAGCCCATTTCTCAGGAGGGAAGTCAGAGGCCCCTGGAGGGGTAAGAAACATGCTCTATCCTTCTTCTCTCGTGGCCCAGTCCAGCCTTTTAGTCCCATCTGTCCATGGGTCTTTGGGGGCTGGGACAGGCAGTCAGGTCACTGTCTTTATCAGGCTGTGATTGGATATAGGAGGGACTTGGGTGTTCCTGAGGCTCTCTCCATGGGCTGCCCACCTGGCTGGACTTAAGGCCCCTCCTGAAACCTCCCTGCTTCAAAGTTCCTGCATTCCAGGGCCAAAGCCCTCCCCAGGATGACTTCCCCTACCCTGAACCTGCTTACTGTTAGTGCAGGCAGCGGGACTATCCCATTTTCAAAGCCCCTCCAGCCTGATGACAACCTGCTCTGGACACTCCCTCTAGGACGCTTTCCTACCTGGGGCAGGACCCCGGTGGTTCTGGCTCTATCCCACCAGCTGGCTTCATCTTACAGAAATCCACCCCTCCCTTCTCCTCTCTGTATCCTAGTAGGTCCCACGAAGTGGCTCAAGCCAAGACTGGCCTCTTAACTGCAGAGTTGCCTCCTGTCCACACCGTCCTCTCCCCATCCATCTTACCCTATGTGGGCAGATGTCCCTTCTCCATCCTCATCCCCCCCTACCCCAGCAGCCTCCTCCTGGTCCCCAAGTTACTGATCTGTACCATCTCCATGCCCCTGTAGCCCCACAGCCCTCCATTACTCCCTGCTGCCCTGGGATCAGCCACGGTGCCCAAGTGGTGCTAGAGGTCCTCACGATTGGGTCCCACTGCTCCCGAGCCCCTGCCCCAGACTCCCCAGGTTCTCCAGCCTCACCAGCTCCTTGCCACTCTCTGGACTGTCCCAATCCCTAGTCTTTGCCCAGGCTGTGCTGGCTGCTGGGATTGCCCTGCTTCCACATAGCAGCCTTTGGGTTCCCTTCAAGACGCCTTCCCTCGTCTCTTTGGAATATGTCTCAGTCCCTCCTCCCAGCATCTCTGCACCCCTTGGAGCTCATCAAAGTGCCCGACCTATCCTGAGCATTGGTAAAGTAGGTCTGGACTGAGGAAGGGTCAGACTCTGGGGAAGGGATTCAATTGCTCCCTCCATGCAAGAGTGTCTGTGGGGGGTCCAGCAGACAGACAGCTGTCATGGCGGGGTGACAGAGATGATCAGTGTGTTAGCTACAGAGACCAGCTGGGTGATGAGAAATCCAAAATACCAGAGGAATCCAAGGCTGTGTTACTAGGAACATAGGGTCTAGAGAAGCGGAGGTGACAATCTGTCTCTGTCAAGGTCAAATGTCTTAAGCGTAGATCTGAGCACAAATCCTAAGGGGAGCATAAGTCCATCTGGAGTCTGGTGGGGCTAGATATGGTGGTTAGAGGAGAGGCTATAGGCCACGGTGGTCTCTACCTGGATGCCTTGCTGGGCTCTCTTAAGGCCACATAAGCAGGGAACAGGAGAAACTGTAGACAGTCTCCCTGTCCCAAGAAAGATTGGCAGCCTGGGAAAATGGGGAGTGAGCTCCCTGTCCTAGGGGGACAGGGAGTGTGAACCGGAGCTGGATGGTGCCATATGGTGGTGGGAAGCCCCTCGAAACTCCTCCATGCCCCCTCAACCTGAGCATCTGCCTTGTGATTGCATTCCAGCCATGCATGCCCACCCCAAGGAGATGGTGCCCCTAGTGGGCAGGAGGACCACTGGCCCCACTGGAAACCCTGTTGTCCTGACAGAGAAGAGACCGGCAGAAGTCACCCCCACCAAGAAGAGGTAGGACTGGCAGACTTGGACCTGGCTTCTGTGCAAGTGGAGCACAGAAAGCACTACCCTAAGAATCCCTTGCTTCCTGTGACCTAAGAGCATCAGCATCATATGGGGTGGTCTGGTGTTTAAATAGGTATAACTGGGGGGAAGAGCACTGCATACTTTGCTGGAGATATCTGTGTGACTGTATGACTCCTGGAGGAGTCAGGGGACACTAAGGAAGGCTCCTGGAGGAGGAGAGGGACTGTTGGAGCCATCTTTGAGACAAGGATGGAAAAGGTGGGTGGCAATTCCAGGTGGTATGGACCCTCAACTAAATACATTTTTCACATACACCAATGACTTTCATTTTGTGTATGCCTGACCAGGTTAATCAAGCTCTCTAACCACATCCGTGTAAAGGAAATTTTGTAAACAAAGAAAAACAAAACAAAACAAAACCCAGTTCCATGTATGAAAACCAGCTACCAAAGGTGGAAGGTACTATGAGACCATAGACAGATTCTGGATAGCCTGTATAATTTATTGGGGACTTGCAGACAGAGATGTGTCATGGGAGGCATAAGACAGGAGGATCCTGACACTCCAAGGCTGGAGGAAGGGGTTAAAGCTGGTCTGGACAAAGGTGGCCATGAATGTACCTGGATTTCTCAATATTAACATGTCCCATGACAGTTCGGTGCCGGTCCTGGTGTTAATGGCTAGCACAACACTTTGGACTCTCTACCTTAAGGACTTTATTTGTCCCGTAAAGTTTGTGATACGTGCCAGGGTCATATAGCAGGCAAAAGGGAGATTGTGACCAAGACGGCTGTAGTCAGGCTGGAT
This sequence comes from Marmota marmota marmota, assembly GCF_001458135.2. NCBI lineage: Eukaryota > Metazoa > Chordata > Mammalia > Rodentia > Sciuridae > Marmota > Marmota marmota. The sequence goes on from NW_025999899.1 coordinate 3,031,752, forward strand.
CCCTGCATGGGGACCCTGGCAATGGCACCAACTCAGAGGATGATAGTTAATTGGGATTATGGCAACCAAGTGCTCAGCACAGTGCCTGGTGTGAGGCCAGTGCTCAGCATGTGTCCACAGTCAACAACTTGTTACCCTCATCATCGTCACTGTCATTGTTACTCTGTGAGGCTCCTGGGAGCTGGGCTGGTTCATTCCACTTCCCAGCTGGGGAGACTGAAGAGGGCAGGGGCTTCTCTAGGCTCACACCTTCCTGCTTCTGAGCTGCCTCCAAGGCAGGTTCTCCATCCCTCAGCGGATTGGTGCTTCTTGGATGGGCCAATCTAGAGCAGAAGGCCACCTCAGCTGTGCCTCCCTTGGACCTAGGATGGCCATTTGCTTTTCCTCCTCTGTTCTCTTCCCAGGTCTCCTCTTGGGCCTAAGGCAAGCTTGGTGTTTTCCTTCTGTTTTTTTTTTTTTTTCAAAGACATAATCATTGAGGTATTCTGTGTATCAGGCCCAAGGTTAGACCCTGGACAGGGAAACAGGGACACTGGGATGGGGACCAATAAGAAGTTTGGTGTAGCTGAAATGCTGAGTGGGGAGAGGAATTTTGGGGGCAGTGAATCTCACTGGGGCTGGTCTTGGGGGGTCAGTTAAGAAACTTGGACAATCCTGAGGGGAGTGGGGAACCCTCAGGAGGGTTCAGAAGTGAGGGACTTCCCATGGGACAGTATGGTGAGATTTGTATTTTGGAAAGATTACGTTGGGTGACCCACGTGGATGATGGATTGGAGGGGAGGCAGAGCCAGGGAGGTCACGAGGAGGTTGTTGGGAAGGCCAGGTGAGGTCTGAGCCTGGGTTGTTAGGGATGGAGAGGAAAGGACAGATCAGAGAGGTATTAGTGTCATGGGATCTGCTAGGAGAGGGAAGGGAGAAAGAACCGGAGTCACCTCCTTCTGGTGGGTTGACTTGGAGAGATGGTGAGGCCATCCCTGACTTGGATAATGTGTTACACCAGCTACCAAAGGTGTAATACATTATTCAAGGTCACAAGGAATGGTCCAAGTTCAGGTGTGGAATTCTGGGTGAGAGGCGTCTGAAAGGTATATAGATGGCGACTCCATCCTGGAGCTCAGCAGAGGAAACTGGGTGGAGATGGAGATGAGACAAGTATCTCAGGAGCAAGAGGGGCAGCCTGGGTCTGGATGTGCCCGTCCAGGAAAGAGCAGAAAGATCTGTGAGCTACGTTGGCAAGGACCACCTTCCCCTCTCATTTTCCCAGGGGAGGTTCAAATCTTGAGGAAGGATTGAGGACAGGCTTTTGGAAAAATCCCAGGGTCTCCCCGCCACAGGATCAGTCTACCTTTTCTGAGCCCCTCGCCGTTCATGGACTGCTCTAGGTGTCACTCTTACTGGTTGACTGCTTGGCCCAGTCGAGGGTATGAGGTGTGATCTTTGTCTCCTGAACTGGTGGCCCAGAGATGCTCCAAGGGCTCTTGTGTGAAGGTCTGGACATCTCCTGCAGAACTGAGTATAAGACTTAGGGTTGTAGACAGGAAAAGAAAAAAATATATGCAAAGAAAGAGGGCGACCCTGAACAGGAGGGAACCGTGTACTAATGACAGAATTGAAGGAACCAGGAAGTCTATAGCCCGGAGAGATTTTTTGGACCTGGGGGCTTTGCCTGAGCATCATGCTGTTCCCTGTGAGCAAGGTGGTACCCAGGATCAGAGATGCAGGCCATAGGGGGCTGTGGGAAAGCTGGGCATTTCTTGGGACAATGCAGGTGGCCAGACAAGCTCCTTTCCAGCCCTGGACTTGCTCGCAGTCCTGGAGTTATTCCTTGGGAGGAACAGAAATGCAGGAAGAAATGGTTTAGAGTTGTCTGTGCACCTGAATTAACAATGCCCAGGTGAAGACCTTTGGCCTGAACCAAAGGTAGGAGTAAATAAGGATCATTGGCAGTGGGCAGGAGTCAGGATGTCCTGGGCCAAGACCTGGCCATGTGCCTACGAAGGTGGGAGGGACGTGGGGTGCGGAAGCAAGTAGGCAGGCACGAGGCAGGCCCTCACGCCTAGCAGCTGTCCATCCCAGGAGTTTGGTCCTTGCCCAACAATTGGGTCCTCCCTAGCAGGGTTTTTGTCACTCTCTTCCTCACATCTTGCACTCCAGCCACTGGGGATGTCCTTCCCAAGACTCAGCCCTACCCTTCCTCCCCAGGACACTTTTCTCATGCTGCCCTCTCTGCCTCCAGGGCTTTTTCCTGAGCCAGCAGAGCATTCCATCCCTGTCTTTAGCTGCAAGGAACTTTGCTTCCCTTGAGCTCCCACAGCCCCACCTTCCTCAGAGGCCGAAGCGGTCATTGGGATGATATATTAGCTCTGGTTGGGATCTGTGAGGATGCAGTCCCTGGAAGGGTCATTTCCCCTTCCTACCCTCTATGTTTCTTACACGGAGCATGTGAGTAGTTTTTGCGTTAAGTGGATGAGACCATGAAGGAGCAGGAAAGGAAAGGAGAGGGGTGAGATGAGGAGCCTAGCATGGCCACTCAGCATGGCCACTTAGCACCGACAAGGACACTGCAGGGTGAGCTGATGCCCTGACCCCTTCCGTGGGCCCTCAGCCTGGGGTGGACAGATGCTCTCACCATCTGGCTTCCTGGACTGTGGAATTGTGGTTCTCATGCTCACGCGTGTCTGCTCACGTGGGTGAGTCTGAAGATAGGGTTGAGCCGTGGCTGGCTGGACTTGAGGGCTCAAGGGACAGGGCTAAGAATCCCTCAAGAGAGAAAGCCAGGAAAACACACTGGGGAAGGAGGGGTGAGGCTGGAGACAGGATCAGCTTTCTCATCGTCCTGAAAGAGGAGGTTCAGTGGCCTGGCTGAGCCCCGGAGAAGGGCAAACACTCATTGCCACAAAAACACACCCTCAGCTGCTTCTCTGGGAGAAGGTCTTGAAGAGAGGGCAGGTGAGGAGAGGCAAAGGACCCCTTGTCACTTGTCCAAGACCGGAAAGGGGCTGAGGCTTAGAAGAGGCAATGAGAGCAAAGTAGGAGTCATGTGAAAGATTCCACTTCCTAACATTTATGATTTATGGTTGTGTTGGTCTGTCTGATTTTTGATTCTGACCACAGATCTCTGAATTTATTGTATTTACCCTATCTACATACCTGACTACATTATCCATCCGTCTGTCCGTCTGTCCACCCATCCATCCAATCATTCTTCTATCATCTAGCCATTACTCATCCATTCACTTATCTGTCCCTCTCTCTAACCAGCCATTCTTCCTTCCACTCATTTATTTATTTTAAAAATTTTTTTTAGTTGTCAATGGACCTTTATTTTATTTATTTATACACAGTGCTGAGAATTGAACCCAGTGCCTCATACATGCTAGGCAAGTGCTCTACCACTGAGCCATAATCCCAGCCTTCCACTCATTTATCTTTCTCTCATACCTATTCTCCCACTCACCCATGCAGCGAGGGTCTTCTGAGTGACAGGACCCCTGTTGGAGAATGCACAATGATTTGGGGGAATCAGCATGGTGCAATTGTGGTCCCTGCTACTGAGGAACTTACAGCTGAAGGATGATGGATGGTCCAGAGCACAAAGCCGTGGCACAGTGCCCTGCTCTGTCCCTGGGGGACTGGAACAGCAGATCTGGGAGGGCAGGGAGTTGGCCCACTTGCTCACCACTGTGCCTTCAGCTCTGGGAACAGTACCCAGCATATTGTAGGTCAACAGATATTTGTTAAGTAAATGCACCACTGAGTAGCTCAGGTGGGGTGGAGTGGGAACCAGGAGAGAGACTGGATCAACTGCCTTAGAGGAAAACTTGTGAGTGTGGGGGTTGGAGCTCCTTGTGGAGATATTTGGCAGATCTCAACCAGGATAATTTGAGGCTGAGCCTCCAGCAAATGAATTTGTAGCTCTTGGGTTAGGGTGCCATACTGGAATGGCACTCGTTTTGGGGTGGCAGTTCTGGGGCACTGCAGGGATCTGTAGGTGTGGCAATCAAACTGGTTGGCCTTTCATGTCCCAGAGCTGCCCTGGCTCCAGAGTGCAGGCCTTAGGAATCATCTGACCTCACCACTATCCATTCACATGAGGACATGTGGTTTGGCGATGGAAAGTGACCACCTGGGACACACAGGAGGCAGAGGCAGAGAGCCTCTAGAACTCAGGCTTTGGGTTTCCAGCCAAAGGTTTACTCCTTCCTTTTTCTTCTTTTTGGGAAGAAGTCTTTGTTTTTGAATCAGGTCATAAATTTCCTTCTGATGGGCAGGAGCCAAGAAGGCGAGGGCCAATGTCTCAGCCAGCACTGTCCACTGCTCCACTTATGCTCCATCTCTGGATTAGCGCTGAGCCTTCTAGGCTTATATCGAGGCCAGTTCTGGGCCCCTCCTGCCTGCCCCACCCTGGGCAGTAGCTATATGGGGCAGCCTCCCTCTGTGGCCAACCTCTCCTGCTGGTTGGGTTGAAAGCAGGTCCAGAGGGCTAAACTGAGAGCAGAACAGTGTGGATTATGGTGTGAACTGGGAGCCTGGACACCAGCAAGCAGGTTCTCAGGCCAACTTGGTTTCTACTCTGTGGGGGGAGGGTGGCCCTAATGAGCTGCTTCTCCAGTTATCTCATCTGTAGAGTGGGACCACGATCCCTTCCCTCCTGCCCTTCCTTCTGAACTTGACTAAGTGGGACTGTACTTTGGGAGATTTTTTCGGAGATCTTGTGAGGATGGGAGGGAACCTGTTGGAAGGCATCAGGAAGCAAAGGTTCTTGGGAGCCTCGTGTGCCTGGAGAGAGGCCTGGCAGTGGGAGGCCACCGACCTGGACACAGTTAGCAGATGTGCTGCAGCAGCTGCAGGGTGGGGTGTTGCTGCAACTGAAGTCACCCTCGGCCTGATCCTTATCATCCTAGTTGTCGCCATCTCTGAGTGTGGGATTAGAGTCTCCATGCTCACACACATCTGTATTTGTGTGTGTGTCTGAAGATGAGGCCCAGGGGCTATAGGGCTCAGTGGACTATGGCAGGCCCCGGACCACACACTGGGTCTGAGTCTTGACTCTCTTGTGGCAGTATCTGTCCTTCTCTGGGGTCAGCCAAGCCACAGGGCCTCTTCTGCCAGTTTAGGAGAAAGCTGGCCCAGGCTCTGCCCCTCTCCCCTCACTGCCTGGGCTTTCCTTTTTGACTCATCAAAAAAGTCAAAAGGTGTCTCAGCCCTGCCCCCTGAGCCCTCAAGTCCCCCCTGCTCTAGATCAGCCTTTTCAACCTGTTTTCTGTTGTGATAAAAAACAAAATAAAACAAAACAAAAAACCCTACCCTTTGCTGAACAAAGGGACCTGGGACAGGAGTGGGGATAAGCTAGTGTGATTCAGGCCTTTTCTCCCTCCCTCAAGAGCCAATAAGGCCTGCATGGATCTTGGAGTCCAGAGGCCTCCTCTTGCAGGGCTCTCACTTCAGACCTGAGTTCTGGGGGCAGCTGGGTGGCCATGGGAAAGCTAGCTCTCTGGGTGCCCTGTTCTCATCTTTGAAAAATCCTCTAAACCTGAAGGCAGCTGCAGACCCCCAGGTACTGGGCCACCCCCAGTAGAGACTCTGTGGTTTCTCCACCCAGCATTTCTAGCAATAGGAGTCACCCAGACTCAGTCTCAAATCCAGGCTCTGCCACAGTGCTGCATGTGACCATGTTGAGTTGGGTTACCCCAGAGCCTCCCAGGGGCTCATCTGTGAACTGTGATAGTGCCTGGCCCTAAGGGCAGCTGTGAGGGCTGGATGAGGTCAGGCCACGCACAGTTGGCTGAAGTGGGGGGGAACCCTCCATGGCAGGGGTGCAGGATGCACAGGTAGACAGGTGGTGCCCCAGCTCTAATGACCTTGCTTGGGTGTCCCCTCAGTGCACACTTCTTCCTGGAAATAGAAGGGTTTGAGCCCAACCCCACTGTTACCAAGACCTCTCCCCCCATCTTCTCCAAACCCATGGACTCCAACATCCGGCAGTGGTGAGTATCGGCCCCTTGTTCAGCCCTCAGCTCCCATGGGTGCCCAGAAACATGCCTTGGGCCAAGTAGCCTGGCTTGGCTGTGGGGAACTACCATTTTTAAACTTGTCCTCTCTCGTTCCTCCTGCCCCATACTTCCAGCATCTCTGGCAACTGTGATGACATGGACTCTCCCCAGTCTCCACAGGATGATGTGACAGAGACCCCATCCAATCCCAACAGTCCAAGGTGAGTCTGGCCCTTCCCCATCTCCCACTGGGCCTACCAAGGGAAGCAGGTGAGATAAAACTTTGAAGGCCTGGGCCATGGTTGTGGCATGGAGGACATTTAGTGGGGGAAGTGGAATATCAAATTTTATAAATTGTAAAATAATACCTGATCATTATAAAATAGTATACAGAGGATCAATGACTTTAGCACAGGACCACTTATGTAAATTTAAAATACATGCATTGAAAACAGTAATATGCATTTTGCAAAAACACATGCAAACAAGAAGAGACATCAGTGTATCACCAGGACTGTCCATTTGGAGTATGGGGACAAGGATGGATTGGAAAAGTTCAAGTGGAAGGGGAGGTGATAAGATCTATTTGTAGTGCAAAATATGAAAGTGAAATTTTCCTTCCCCTAGTCCTGTATTTCATGGTAATTTGCTGTGAATAGTTAGACACATATTCTTCCTGATTATTCCTAAGTATATCCAGATACATATTTTGATAAATGCGATCACATATGGATTGGAAGGGGAGCTTCATGGGGCAACATGGAGCCCCAAAGCACAAACACAGGGTTTGCAGGTGTTGTGACAGGCCTGTGAGGTGTCCCTGAAGGTCCAGCAATTCTATTGGGGAAGGGGTGATGGTTGCAGGGCAGGGGGTAAGGGGATGGTGTGCACAGTGAATTGAAAACATTTTCTGGCCTCAGCGCAAACCTGGCTAAGGAAGAGCAGAGGCGGAAGAAGAAGCGGCTGAAGAAGCGCATCTTTGCAGCGGTGTCTGAGGGCTGCGTGGAGGAGCTGGTGGAGCTGCTGGCGGAGCTGCAGGAGCTTTGCAAGAGGCGCCGCGGTGGCATGGATGTGCCCGGTCAGTGCCTGGTCCTGGCAGACGCTGCAGGTCTAGGGATGCCACTTGGCTCTTGATTCCTGCCCCATCTCATGTAGGGCTGGGTTTTGAGGAGCCTTAATTCAACTCTGAGGGCAGTGGGGAGCTATGGAAGTGTTTAGGCAGGTGGGCATCATGGCCTGGCTCCTACATGTTGCTGTTCAAACAGTGTTGGGACCCTGAAGGAGGGCTGGGAGATTTCTTCAGGCATGGCATTGTCAGAACTTGGTGACATGGGGATTGAGGAAGAGAGAAGAGTCCAGGGTGGCACCATTTGGACTTGGTGGATGGCAGGGTTCTTGCTGTCTGGGGGACCCAGAGAAAAGCAAGTGGAAGAGAAGATCCCAAATAAGATCTATTTGTAGGCTCCAGGGAGGGAGAAGATGGAGATAGAGATTTCAAGGTATCAGCACAGAGGTGGACAGAGGGAAGCCAGGTGAGACTGCCCCTTGCCAGGGATAAGGTGCAGAGGTCAAAGAGCAAAGGGCTTTCTTTGGCAGGGGAAGGGAGAAGGAGCCCAGAGCTGGAGAAGGAACAGCTGGTAAAGAAGGAAGAGTGCTAGGAAGTTCACGGTCAGGGAGGCCAGGCAGGGGACAGGGTGGGGAGCAGGATCTTGAGGCAAGAGGCTGCAGCTCCCACACCCTCTTCTGGGTTGTGAGGGTCAAGGGCAACCTGTCCCTCCTGCCCACTCCTCCATCTGTGACCCTGCCTGTAGACTTCCTCATGCACAAGCTGACGGCCTCGGACACGGGGAAGACCTGCCTGATGAAGGCCTTGTTAAACATCAACCCCAACACCAAGGAGATCGTGCGGATCCTGCTGGCCTTCGCCGAGGAGAACGACATCCTGGACAGGTTCATCAACGCCGAGTACACTGAGGAGGCCTATGAAGGTATCCTGGCTGCCAGAGGCTGTGCAGATGTTTCCCAGGTCGGGGTGCCAGGCCACAGGGCCACCAGAGACACTGCTACCACCTAGAAGCCTGAGCGCACAGCATGGTGCTGGGCATGCAGCAGGCACTCCCCTTGCCCTTCCTTCTTTCTACAAGTAACTGAGCACTGACTATGCGCCAGGTGTTATTTTTGGCACCTGGGTTAACAAGACAGATTAAGGTCACTGCTTTAAATAAGGTAATTTTAGACAGGAAATCTATGGAAATAAAGGTAATATGACAGAAAGGGGCTGGAGATAGGCCACTTTAGCATGGTTGGAGAAAGGGGCTCTTGACTGCATGATGAGAAGGATCCAGAGTGGGAATGAGTGAGGCATGTGGCAATGGACAGGAGCCTGGAGATGAGGCTGGACATCCCAGCAGGGGCCCAGAGAAGCAACTATGTATCATCATTATCATCATTATTAATGGTCCGTTTGAGTCTTGGTGCTGTGTAGATGGTGCATGGAGACAAATTTGGGATAGTATTTCTCTACCCAGGAAAGTCATTGTGAATAATCAATAAGATATGTGCTCATTTGCGTTTTTAGAGTCAGTAAACAGCCTGTTAAGGTTAGATGCTTGTGGCAAAAATAATTGGTTCCTGATTGGTCATCTTGCTGACATGCCAGTGGGCACTAAGCATCTCACCTTTTTCCAGGTGGAGTCTAGCTCAGGCCCTTCACTGTTCTTATTAAGAAAACCATTTTATTACTTAAACTCTGCAAATTGTCAAAAGAGTTTTTGTCATATATAAGAAAACACCAAGGATGTGACACATAGAAGCTATGGAAAAGGGGAGAGGAAACCCAGGGAAGATTGCTGCTACTGAGGGTTGAACTGCACATCGAGCTGGTAGTAAAAGCAAAGAGAGAAACTGAGTGAGCCATACAATATTCTTAGCCTGGCACTAAGGAGTTGATGCTAGTCCTGTAGACAGATCAGTGCATCAAGTTTGGCTGTCTTGATTCTTCTCCCTTTTCAGTCCCCTTCTGTGCCCTCCTCAGGGATGTAGAGATTTCACTCTTCTGGCAGCGGATTCCCTTGAGGGCAGGGATGGAGTCCTTTCCCCACAGTTGATTTTCTGGTGCTTTTATAGGGTCTCACATTGGAGATATTTAATATAGATTTTTTGATTGGGTGGACAAATTAAAGTTATTAGTATCTCCATCAAGGCCTTGTGTAGTGGTCACAAACCCTACTCCTCTCCTTTCTCTGCGGCCCCTTATCTCTTCCTTCTTTCATGAATTTGTCTCCTGCTGGTGGGCTTCTCTCTCTGCATAGTAGAAGGAGCAATTTTTTCCTGCCGCCCCAGAAACCAACCTTGCCCCACCATTCTGTCCCCTGACGATGTCTTTGAGGTCCTCCCTTCAGTGTTTTTAGGCAGTCCCCGCCACGTGGGGCTGCGGGATTCCAGGATCAGTTAGGTTGGTCCCCCGGGTCCCAGCGCTGAGCGCCCCTGCCCGACCCCGCCTGTCCGCAGGGCAGACTGCGCTGAACATCGCCATCGAGCGGCGCCAGGGAGACATCACCGCGGTGCTCATCGCGGCGGGCGCCGACGTCAACGCCCATGCCAAGGGGGTCTTCTTCAACCCCAAGTACCAGCACGAAGGCTTCTACTTCGGTGGGTGCCGCTGTCGCCCGGCTTGGGCTGGGGGGTGGCTTCCTAGGGAGGAGGAGGGGATTGGATGAGCCTGAGGGGGAGGGGAAGGGGGAGGAGGGAGGTGGACGAGTGGACAAGTGGGGGAGGGG
>NW_025999899.1:3041901-3048698 GCF_001458135.2 Marmota marmota marmota
GGGAGAGGAGGGGGGGATGAGTTGGGGAAGGGGAGGGGCAGGGGCATCCGCTGCTCTGGCTCGGGCCGGTGGTACCTGCCCCCAGAGGCGGTGGTGGCAGGCTGGAGACCCTTTAGCCAGGTAGCAGGTCCCAGGCTACGGAGGACAGAGTCTGATTGGGAGGCTGCTGAGACAGATCCATCTGAGCAGGACCCCTAGGGTGGACCAGAGAAAGAAGGGCCTGGGGAGGCAGGGTGGAGCCCCAAAGCCTGCAAACCCCGGGACATCACTTGGCATTAGAGGGCACATAGGCAGTCACCTGAGCAACCCTTTGTGGGGAACAGAGACTTGGGGGAGAGGGACGGAAAAGAGCCCGGTTTCATAGGAGAGAGATGGTTTTTGAGAAGGGAAGTGACTTTCCCCAGCCTAGTATGGCCTCCATGTAGGTAGGTGTCCTCGCTTCCAACTCTGATCTCTGTCCGCTGTGCTCAGGGCCTCTCAGGGAATCAAAAGTGAGAGAAGCCAGGCACAACCACCTGTAATCCCGGAGGCTGGTGAGGCTGAGGCAGGAAGACCACAACTTCAAAGCCAGCCTCAACAATTTAGTGAGACTCAGTTTCAAAAAAAAAAAAAAAAAAAAAAAGGCCTGGAGATGTGGCTCAGTGATTAAGTACTCCCCAGGTTCAATCCTTGGTATGAAAAAAAAAAAAAAAGCAAGAGGAGGAAAATCTCTGACAAGTTGGGGAATCCAACAGCAATTAGGGTTAATATTTTTTTTTTTAAAAAAATCACATTCTCCAAAGAATACTGACATTTATTTGGGAATAATAGAGCTTTGCAATGGGGATATGCATGCCATAGTGAACTGTGGGCGTGCTTAAAGAGGTTGAGCAGGGCACTATGGTATACCTCTGTAATCCAGCTATGTGGGAGGCTGAAGCAGGAGGATTACAAATTTGACACCATCCTGGGCAATTTAGCAAGACTCCGTCTCAAAATAAAAAAATAAAAAGAGCCAGGAATGTAGTTCAGTGGTAGAGTGCCCTTGGGTTCCATCCCAAATGTCTGTCTCTCTCACACACAAAGAAGTTGAGTCTAGGGGAAGTTTTAATGAGAATTGTGTCAGATGTTTTGAAGCAAATAATCCTTGGCCATAGTGGTTGACAATAAGTGTGGTATCAGTCCAAGGTTGAAGAGTTTGGGGCAGATGTTTTTGCACTGGTACTTTTTGTATAAGGTTGTGGCAACCCTTATTCAAGCTAGTGACTCTGGCAGAGTGTTTTTTTGTTTTGTTTTGTTTTTTGGTACCAGTTCTCAGGGACACTGAACCATTGAGCCACATCCCCAGCCCTATTTTGTATTTTATTTAGAGACATAATCTCACTGAGTTGCTAAGCACCTCGCCATTGCTGAGGCTGGCTTTGAACTCATGATCCTCCTATCTCAGCCTCTTGAGCCACTGAATGGCAGAGTCTTTTGTTAATCATGTGAATCATGTGTAAGAGTCCTTCCTTCATAACCTCCCAGCTTTGTTTACTTTTTTTTTTTCGTTAGGTTTGACACAAGTTATTCCATTTTGATTCTGACAATAGTCAACATTTCTTTCACAGATGCTCTGGGTAGAAAAAAAGAAGTTTAAATGTGTAGTTTAGATCTGGTGACCTCACCCACTTAATTGCACAGTTGTGTTATTTCCACACATGCTTAGAGCTGTGAACCACCAACATGATCAAGACAGGCCACCAGCAGCTCTGCCAGATCAGAACATTTCTCTGAGTAATTTTACAGGAAATTGCCAGCCTTGGCCTGAGAACCTGTTTTCTCTTCTGGGTGGCTTTAAAAAATATATTTTTAGATGTTGATGGACCTTTATTTGTTTATTTACATGCAGTACTGAGAATCAAACCCAGTGCTTCACACATGCTAGGCAAGTGCTCTACCACTGAGCCACAACCCCAGCCCCTCTTCTGGGTAGCTTTTTTTCTAGATGGTTCTGTGAGTCCTGGAGGACAGGGTCTTGTCTAGTCAATATTGTGTCCCCATTACCCAGCACAGAGCCTGGTTGCAGTTGGTGTTGGGAAACCTTTGTTAGGTATGAAGAGAGGGGACAGGAGGAAGAAGAGGAGGCAGGAGCCTTGGCCTCCAGCCGTGGTGCTGTCCCATGCTTGCTATTTGACCACTTGGGAGTCAGTGGCCTTCTCTTTTCTTAAAAAACATTTATTGAGCACATACTATCTGTGTCAGGAACTGTTTTAGGTGCTTGAAATATATCAGTGAGCAAAACAAAGATCCCTGCCTTCATGGGACTTATATTGTAGGTCTGGAGAGAGGCCATCAATAATAAACATTATAAATAAGAATGTTATGCATTATGTTAGAAAATGGAAAGTGCTATTTAAAAAAAATACAAAGTAAAGTAGGGGAAGAGGAACCAGAAGTTCTGACTGTGATGAGAGGATTTGATTTTAAATAGGGTAACGTTAGGGTGACTCACAGAGAGGGCGATACTTGAACAAAGACTTCAAGCAGATGATAGAGTGAGCAATGCAGAAATCTACATGCCCAGGGAACAGCTCAGGCAAAAGTCCTGAGATAGGAAAATACCTGGTGTGTTAGAGGGAGAGGAAGTCCATTGTGGCTGGAGGGGAGTGAGGGATAGAGGAGGAGAGGTCAGAAGATGCAGGGCTTTGTGGGCTTTCTTTGGAACTGGGGCTTTCATTCTGGGAAGGTGGGATTCACATGTTAATGGCGGCAGGCAGGTGGGTGGACTGGGGTGGATCTTGCTGCTGTGATGAGCACAGTGTTAGAGGGCAGTGGGGAAGCAGGGAGGTTGGTTAGAAGGCCACAGCATCAGTAGAGCTTCAGTCTCTGTTCAAGTGGGAGAGGAAGAGAACATCAAGGAACCTCAGGAGTCAAAGCCACTGGGACTGTCAGGCTGTGGACCCCTGGGGCCTGGGCACACTGCTTCTGACCCCTGAGATACCTGAGTCCCAGTGCTCCCCTGGCCCAGGTGAGACGCCCCTGGCCCTGGCGGCATGCACCAACCAGCCCGAGATAGTGCAGCTGCTGATGGAGAATGAGCAAACAGACATCGCCTCGCAGGACTCTCGGGGAAACAACATCCTACACGCACTGGTGACGGTAGCTGAGGACTTCAAGACCCAGAATGACTTTGTTAAGCGCATGTACGACATGATCCTGTTGAGGAGCGGCACCTGGGAGCTGGAGACCACCCACAACAACGACGGCCTTACGCCACTGCAGCTGGCCGCCAAGATGGGCAAGGCCGAGGTGGGCCAGCGGGCCAGGGCGGCGGGAGGTCGGGGAGGTGCCGCTGCCACTCTGCCAGTGCTGGTGCCCTCCTAAGGATCCTGCAGAACAGGGCCTCAGCCCTGGGAAGGTCCCAGCCTTAGATCCAGAGTGCGGCTGTGGCCTGGGACAGGTTATTCTGAGTGACAGCCAGTGAGATGTGGGCACCCCCCTCTGGATTTCAATGCCACAGTCTGTTGTTCTCTCTCTTCTCCTGGGACTTCCTTGCTGGGGCTGAGATGACACAATGTCTCAAATGCTTTGTGCCTGAGTATTTCTGTGTGGTGCTGGACCCAAGCAGAAGTTGAATATCTGACCCTGAGGGCCTTAGGCCTCTCCTGCAGACAGGTGTTCCAGAACGACTTCTCTGGGCCCAGAACTGGCTTTTTTTCCCAAGGTCAGGACTCAGGTTCTTTCCAGGGCTCAGATCTAGAGACCTAAACCTGCTCCTCAGCCTTTGAGCCTGGGAGGAGATGGCGGCTCTTAGGAGACTTCAGGGCAGGCAGTGGCTTTGAGCAATCACAGCTGTGCACACCCCTCCCTAGTCAGCTGCCCTGAGGGCTTTGGGTGGTGTTCCAGTGGCCAGGGCTGGGTACCACAAGAGACCTTTTTATTCTCCTACTGGGGGAGGAGGAGATGGGATTGGCTTCAACAGAGGAGGAATTGTGTCCTTGCCTCCCCCTTCTCCTCCCCACCCCTGGGTCACAGCCTTCTGGGGGCTTTGATAGTCACATTGTGGTTTCAGATTTAACCTCCTTCAGGGTCTCATCTCTGCATAACACGGTGGCACATGCTCTCCCTGCCACCCCAGCTCAGGGCAGAGCCTCCCTGTAGAGGCCAGTCTAGGGGAGGCACCTGTACCCCTCCCCACTCCTTTCCTGGATGTTGCCCAGGGCAGCCACTCTTAGGGAGTGGAGGGTACGTGACATAAAGCAGACCCTGCCCTTGGGGATTTTATAGGTTTGTCTGTGTGGTGGGGAAACCCAGTCCTAGGAGCTCTCTATCTGGGCTGAGGAGACTGTCTTATCATGAGAGATGGCAAGGGAATGCTGCTGGGTTGTGCAAGACCCATGCTGTGACACCTCCTACTCCAACAGCATCTCCTATTATGTCTTGGGCTCCTGACCCAGGAAGCCCTAGTCCCCAAACTTGAGTAACCCAGAGCTCAGCTTTCCGGAAGTAGTGAGCTGGATAGTGGGTGGCCCTCCAGTCACCTCTATCTAGTAGTCTCCTGGGTCTACCCTCCCCACACTAGCTTTCGGTAATTGGTGGTGGTTTGGGTGTTTTAAAAATTCCCCCAGACACCTAACATTCAACAGAGTTTGAGGGTCACTGACCCCACAGCTGGCCAGAGTGGTGAGCCTCAGTTTGACTGAGGGTGGAATGAGAAACTGGACATCAACTTCTAGCTTCTTCTCAAGTCCAAGCCAATTGGAAATTGTTACCAAAAAATGATCAATTCCATTAGGGTGCAGTGGCACATTCCTGTAATCCCAGCAGCTCAAGAGGCTGAGGCAGGAGGATCATGAGTTCAGAGCAAGCTTCAGCAACTTAGTGAGGCCTTGTCTCAAAATGAAATATAAAAAAAGGGCTGAGGGGGCTGGGGTTGTGGCTCAGTGGTAGAGTGCTCACCTAGCACGCATGAGGCCCTGGATTCGATCCTCAGCACCACATAAAAATGAAATAAAGATTAAAAAAAAAAAAAGGCTGAGGATGTTAAGGGCCCCTGGATTCAATCCCTGGTACCAAAAACAAACAAACAAAAGCAACCAAACAAAAAATCAATTCCTGGGTTCTTCACTGAACTGGAGCCCCAGCTGGTGCAAGGATTAGGAGTTGATGGTGCAGCTTTGTGTAGCCTGTGAGGGGCCTTCACATCTTTGGTCCCCAGTGAGATGGGCAGAACTGGAGCTTTGCACCCATTCCACTGATACTGCAGGGGCCCAGGGGTCATGGTGCAGATGCGGGACTCAAACCATCTTGATGGAAGCATCTTTTGGGGCCTGCCCCGCCTCTGGCTGGCCCAGCCCTGTTGGCCCCAAGCCCCATTCTGTGGCTGACAGTTGTTCCCCTTCCTATCCCCAGATCCTGAAGTACATCCTCAGTCGTGAAATCAAGGAGAAGCCACTCCGGAGACTGTCAAGGAAGTTTACTGACTGGGCGTATGGCCCTGTGTCATCCTCACTGTATGACCTCACCAACGTGGACACCACAACAGACAATTCTGTGCTGGAGATAATCGTTTACAACACCAACATCGATGTGCGTCTCCTGGGCAGTTGGGAGGGGCAGGGAACTAGGGCGGGACCTCAGTCTGCCACTGGGAAGACCCAGGCAGCTAGCTCCATGGTGCCTGGAGTCCCCAGGGCTTTCTCTCAGCAGCAGAATTAGACATGGAAGCAGGGGTTGGGGGCTGGGGAGACGCTGGGCTCCACTGTTCCTGGTCAGCCTCAGATTGCGGACCCTAATGGTGAAGGGTCTCTGGGTTCCAGAATCCTGGGAAGTTTGGGGTGTGAACATAGTCCATATGGCCTGGCTTGGAATCCTCTCTCCTTCCAAACCTGGTTCCACATGAGGATCTGGGAGTGCCTGGCTTCCTGGAGGAGGTTGGAGTAGGAGATTAGTGAAATTGGAGGTGAATAGAGAGGATCAGCTCCGAGAGGTTTTTAGCTCTTGGGAGGAGTGAGACAGAAGGCTGTTGGTATTTTACCAAGTTTTGCTTCCCAGAGCCTGCCTTGTCTAGGGTTTCTCTGGACCCTTGCAGCAGCCTGGTTGGTAGGGCAGGGATTGTCCTCATTTTATAGATGAGGAGATTGAGGCAAAGAGAGGGTCATGGGCTGTCCTAAGGACACACAGTGAAGAGGAAGATTGGGATTGGAACCCCTTTTTAGCCCTCCCTCCCTGCTATGCAGCAGATGCTCCTGCTGGAAGCCCTACTCTCCTGGAGCATTTCCCTGCTGTCTGTGTGCTTTGGGAAGAGCCCAGGTGCCTTTCCACCATTTCCAGCCAAACCAGTCCACTGGGCATAATGACCGGTCCCTTCAGCCAAGGGCCCCACTGACTCAGAGCTCATAATGGGCCCTTTGGAAGTGGTCCTTCCCTGTCTCCTCATCTCCATGGTGACTGGTGGTGTTCTCCCCACAGAATCGGCATGAGATGCTGACCCTGGAGCCCCTGCATACGCTGTTGCACATGAAGTGGAAGAAATTTGCCAAATACATGTTCTTCCTGTCCTTTTGCTTTTATTTCTTCTACAACATCACCCTGACTCTCGTCTCTTACTACCGTCCTCGGGAGGTGGAGGTATGTGGGTCCTTGGGGGTGAATGGGGAGGTGAGACATGGAGGAGCTTGGACCTGTCCCTGGGCAGATGGGGAAATTGAAGCCCAGAGAGGCTTAGAGATTTGTGTGGGGGTTACCTTCAAAGTTTCTAGGGAACTGAATGTCTTTAGAACTTAGGAGGGCTAAGCTCCAGGCACTTAGCCCCAGGGGAACTCATGTTGGGGAGA
>NW_025999899.1:3048809-3054715 GCF_001458135.2 Marmota marmota marmota
TTGTGCTAAAGTGCACATAAAAATAAAAGCATCTTGACCATTTTTAAGTGTTCAGCTCAAAATTGTGAAGTACATCCAACTGGCTGTGCAACCAATCTTGCAAAACTGAAACTGTGTACTTAGTAAACAACAATTCTCTTTTTCCCTCTGACACCCTTGCCACCACCTTCTATTTTCCATCTCTTGTGAATTTGATTACTTTGGGTACTTTGTGTAAGTGGAGTCTTATAGGATTTGTCTTTTTGTGACTGACTTATTTTGGTTAGCATATATTAAAGCTTTTTTCTTTCTTTTTTTTTTTTTGTTTTAAAGAGTAGGTTTTGAAGGACTTGATTGATTTTTAAGTATAAATGTTGGCAGCATTTTTCACTTTGGTTAAAAATGTAATTATTCACTGCATCCTTGGTGTAGCCTAGTGGTTCCTAAATCTATATGGGAATCATAAATCATGTTTTAAAAACCATACATCCTCCTGGGCTGCATGTCAGAATCTCCTGGAGCCCTGTGGTCTGTGTATGTGCGTGTGTGTGTGCGTGCGTGCGTGTGTGTGTGTGTGTGTGTGTGTAAATAAATGTATGTAAAGTATATATAAAATATATATACATATATAAATGGTTTTTTGTACCAGGGATTGAACCCAGGGGCACTCAATCACTGAGCCACATCCCCACCCTTTTTTATATTTTATTTAGAGACAGGATCTTACTGAATGGCTTAGGGCCTTGCTAAATTGCTGAGATTGACTTTGAACTTGTAATCCTCCTGTCTCACCCTCCCGAACTTCTGGGACTACAGGTGTGCACCATCTTACCTGGCTGTATTTTTTTTTTAAGTCCCTGTCAGTCACAACTAGTCCACAGTTGGTCCTGACTTGCATCTGGCGATGTCCTCAACAGGCTGGAGTTTAGATGTATGGATCCAAGGCAGCCTTTATCTTGTCAGTCCGGGCCCCCAGGGTGACTGTTCATGGGGTTTAATGTTTGAGGGATTTGAATGTCTCTGCCCTGATGCTGAGAAGTGAGTAAGGCCCTTGTCTCCTGTGTCTCCTGAACAGTTTTATCCAAGCTATGCTTGTGATACTGTCTGTCTTCTTGTACTTGTTTGCCTACAAAGAGAACCTCGCCTGCCTCGTGCTGGCCATGGCCCTGGGCTGGGCGAACATGCTCTACTACACATGCGGCTTCCAGTCCATGGGCATGTACAGCGTCATGATCCAGAAGGTACGCAGGGAGCTGCACAGGTGGGAGGGCCCTCAGAGGGTGCGTCTTTTTTAGGTGGGTAAACTGAAGTCTGTAGAGAAAAAGGGCTTAACACATGGCAGTTGATCCATGGCTCCTTCTCCCGAATGCCACAGTCTTCCTTGGCTTTTGGTCACACTTTAAGTGTCCACATCTTACAATTCCCAAGCTTGTTGGATGTAGAGAAGGAACACATTTTGTGAAGGAAGTTCTCATCCCTGGGCAGTGGTGTGCTGGAAAATATGTAACAATTGCTCTGTAATGTATTTGTGTGTGTGTGTGTGTGCACGCACGTGTAAACCAGCATATGTGTATAAATACATACGTTTATTGCATGCAATATGCTTTAGTATAAGTTCCACATAGCTAATTGAGTCTCACAGAATACTTAGTTTTTAATTAAACTCTTTCAAATCTGTTGCCAAACTGCAATTGACAAATGTGTGTTGTTCCAGTTTATGTTTTATTTTGTAAGCAGTTAAGATGAGAGTGAAACAATGAAGACTTAAGTTGAAACTTCACTAGTTTGTCCATGGCTGGGCAACTTCTTTCCTGAATAGGATAATTGTTTGCAGATACTGGAAGGCCCTCTTGTTGCTATTTGTGGGCTATTTATAATGTAACAGCTATGGACATTTTGAAGTTGAAGCTGCCTTCACATTTTCTCTATCACTGATTTAAATACACACATAGACAGCAATAAAACAGTGAGTCAATCTGATTTGTAGTGTTTACCACTCTTCCTGCTGTCAAGCTCCACCATGGCTGATTTCCTGTTACTGACATTATGTTGCCAAAGACAGAAATTGGGAAGAGATATGCAGTTACACATCCTTATGTAGTGTTTCCAACATGGGGCTACAACAGAGGTAAAAAAAACCTCAAAAACATAGATATTTGTAAAATGTAGTAAAATAATCAGGGAATGATTAGTTTTGAACATTTATTATCTTTATTTTTAATATGTTTATATTATGTTTTGCAAAAAAGTTGATTTCTTTTTCCTTTGCTATATTGAGAAACCATTGACAAATAAAATTGAAATTTAAGGTGTACTGTGTGAGGAATATGAATATATATATATAGTGATATATATATATATATAGTGGTATATATATATATAGAGAGAGAGAGAGAGAGAGATATAGTGATATACACACACACACACACACACACACACACACATACATACATACACACATTGTGAAATGTCGCCAGGACAGGGGTCTTGAGAAGGTTCCCCAACACGGAGGTGAATGTCAGCTTGAGCCATGAAGGTCCTTGATGTCACTGCAGAAAGGAATTTAAGGATGGGTCAAAGTGAGACACAGATGGAATTTACTGAGAGAAAGAAGGTAGTAGACATTCTGAGAGACAGGGTAAGGGTGACTAGTCTTAGGCATATTTATACATGTCAAATCTGTAGTGCAGAGACTTGGTCTAAGAGGGTGTTTTCAGTTCTTTGGGTCTCTGACTTGATATGTTAACCATTACCTGCCAGGGGTCATTTTCCTTTCTTTGTTTTTGAGGAAAAATCGCTAATAATTTCCCCATGGAGTTTTTATCGATCTGCTTTGTGGATTGAAACAGTACTACACTGGGGTAATACTGAGGGCTCGATTAAGAGCACGAAATGTAGATGCAGTAATCAGATTCCAAAATATATATATCAGATTCCAAAAATATAAATCACAAGGATATCTACTTGTGGAAGAAAGATATCCTCAGACTTCTTTTTCCTTTAGATCCAGGTCAGGAAAGAAGTTATTGACAGACTCAAGGAATAAAGTCTAATGGTTTACTTAATTATTTTGTGACCGAAGTTTGTGAAAGTGACCTTTAAATCTGGACTTTTAATCCATGGTAAAGTGGACTTTAGATCTGGACTTTAAGTCATGGTGACTCTTGGTTTGTCCGACATGTCTCCTTTCTATCTATCCTTATGTTTTCTACCTCAAAATGATCATCCATTTCAAGTTACTTAATGCATCCATTACCTTGCATAGTTACTGTGTGTGTGTGTGTGTGTGTGTGTGTGTGTGTGTGTGGTGTTGAGAACATTCAAAATCTACTCTTGGCACATTTCAAATATACAAATTGGTACTGTTAACTACAGTCTGAAGCTGTACGTTAGATCTTTAGAACTTAATTGTCTTATAATGAAAAGTTTGATTTAGTTCTTAAAAATGACTGTGTTTCACAAACATCTCACAAAATTTACAAAAATTTAACTGTCTAACAGCCAGCTCACAAAATTCATGAGCATTCAACATTCAGCTCTTGGGAGCTGGTATGAGCTGGCTCCAGCATGCCACTGCTTCCAGGTGGGTCGAGGACTCCAGGTAGGAGACCCTATCGGGAGAGGGAGAGGGTAAACAGGGCCTGAGTTCAGGAGGTGGGGGAGAAGAGAACCTGGGGCTGACCCCAGGACCAGAAGGCTTCCTGGAGGAGGCAGAGGCAGAGCTGAGTCTAGAGCATCAGGAGGGTTCTGCTGGGGGAAGGGAGAATGGCCTGAGTGAAGGCAGGGTTAGGGCCCAGGGCTGGGAAAGGAAGGGAAGAAGCAAGGAGATCAGCAGATGGTGAATAGGTGCTCACGCCTTACACTTGAATCCTGTTTCTTTATAGGTCATTTTGCATGATGTCCTGAAGTTCTTGTTTGTATATATCGTGTTCTTACTTGGATTTGGAGTAGGTAATCGCTTCATAAATAATAGTAGCATTTGTAAAGCACTTTATGTAGATGTCAAAATGACACAGCACACGCAGCCCTGGCAACAATTACACCAGCTCCTGATGAGTGGGGCACCTGTTGCTCTCAGTGCTTTCTAAACAGCATCTTTTACTTCTCTCAACAACATGATCGAGTGGGAATCATATCCCCATCCTCTAAGCCTCAAGTAACCAAGGCTGGGAGACCCAGCCTGTCACTCTTACCCATCCACACGGAGGCAACTGCCACCCACTTTCACATCCTTCATCTTCGTTGGCCCTCACAATCCAGGATAGGCCCGGCAAGCATTTTAAGCTCTGTAGTACAGATGGGGAAACTGGAGTTCACAGAGATTTGATGGATGATCTTCAAAAAATAGGAGCACAGCAAAAGTGAGGCACTCAGCAACTCAGTGAGATACTGTCTCTAAAGAAAATACAAAATAGGGCTGGGGATGTGGCTCAGTGGTTGAGTGCTCCTGTGAGCAAGGGCTGAACAGGGGGTGGAGGAGGGAAAGAAGAGCTTGGTTCTGTTAGGCATGAAGGCTCCTGCAGGAGCTCAGGGTGGAGAAACCAGCCTGATAAGGCCTTCGGGGTCCAGAGGGAAGAGGCAGAGGTCTGCAGTGTGTGTGTGTGTGTGTGCGCGCGCGTGTGCAAATGTTGGGTAATTACCCAGAAAGGCAGAAGCAAGCATCCCCTTATGTCCCTTTTAGCCCTGGCCTCGCTGATCGAGAAATGTTCCGAGGACAACAAGGACTGCAGCTCCTACGGGAGCTTCAGTGACGCGGTGCTGGAGCTCTTCAAGCTCACCATAGGCCTAGGCGACCTGAAAATCCAGCAGAACTCCACGTACCCCATCCTCTTCCTGTTCCTGCTTATCACCTACGTCATCCTCACCTTCGTCCTCCTCCTCAACATGCTCATCGCCCTGATGGGAGAGACAGTGGAGAATGTCTCCAAGGAGAGTGAGAGGATCTGGCGCCTACAGGTGAACTGAGCTGGGCAGTGACTCGGTGTGGAAAGCTCCCCAGGGACTTGGCTCAGCACCTGGTCATCAATCACCATCAGCACCGCTGGGTCTGGGGCAGGGCCTGGGAATCTGCATAAACCAGGTCTGAGGAAGCCTTAGTCCAGGTTCTTTGAGTACAGGGTGTAGGGAATGTGGCACGTATGAGAGAAACCCAGCCTTATGGGGATATTCTGCTCAGAGTCAACAGTGTGCTCTGTGGACGCTGAAGTGTGACTTAGATTGCATTAAGAGAAGTATAAGCTACAGGACAATGGAGATGACAGTTTTTACTGTG
Source organism: Marmota marmota marmota (assembly GCF_001458135.2). Lineage (NCBI taxonomy): Eukaryota > Metazoa > Chordata > Mammalia > Rodentia > Sciuridae > Marmota > Marmota marmota. The sequence continues at coordinate 3,054,061 of NW_025999899.1, forward strand.
CTTTATCCTGGCCTTAACACTCCTCCCTTGTTGAGGACTCCAACCCACAGGATGGGTCCAGAGATGATGACCAGGTTTGGGAGAGGACTGGAGACTGTGCCTCATAAGAAATGGTTGTTGAAACTAGGGTCGAAGAAGGAGAGAGTTCTTTCAGAAATCTGCCAAGCTACCTTGAAAGAGGGAGCAGCCCCCTTCTGTGGCCCCAGAAGGCAGAAACGAGGTACACGGGGTGGGGGTGGGAAATGATAGGGAAGACAGTCTTTGATTTGCCACAAGAAGATTTCTAATCATTATGACCTTCTTAACTGGGACTGTCAAAGATGTTCAGGAGCAACTGGGCAAATTATGAGCAGGAGAACTGCAGAGGGAATTCCAAACCTGGGAGGAGGTGTGGGACTACATGACCTCTGAATTTCCCCCAGATGAGATTCCAGGATCCCAACACTTTCAGATAGGAGGCTCCTGGACTTTCAGAGACATTATTTACATCAAATCTCTGACATTATTTAACTCAAATCTCTTTCTCAAACTTTCTGCTTTTTTGTGTTTGAATTCTGTAGGTTAGCTCAGGATCTATGTATTAAGCCTCCAGCGAGGCTGCAGGGGACTGTTTGATGGTTTGTGTGCACTTTGTGTGTGTGTGTGTGTGTGTGTG